>NW_024470722.1:1081581-1146581 GCF_017639515.1 Carcharodon carcharias
GAGCGCTGAGCACAGTTCTGGTCCCCGTATCCCACAGTTAGAACACGCTCGGAGCACTGTGCACAGTTCCGGTCTCCGTATCCCTCAGTTAGACCAGACTCGGAGCACCGTGCACAGTTCTGTTCTCCGTATCCCTCAGTTAGACCACACTCGGAGCACCGTGCACAGTTCCGGTCTCCGTATCCCTCGGTTAGACCACACTCGGAGCACTGTACACAGTTCCGGTCTCCATATCCCTCGGTTAGACCACACCCGGAGCACCGTGCACAATTCCACAATCCGTATCCCTCGGTTAGACCACACTCGGAGCATTGTGCACAGTTCCGGTGTCCGTATCCCTCGGTTAGACCACACTCGGAGCACTGTGCACAATTCCGGTCTCCCTATCCCTTGTTTAGAGCACACTCAGAGCTCTGTGCACAATTCCGGTCTTCATATCCCTCAGGTAGACCACACTCGGAACACTGTGCACATTTCTGGTCTCCGTATCCCTCGGTTAGACCACACTCGGAGCAACGTGTACAGTTCCGGTCTCCGTAACCATCAATTAGACCACACACGGAGCACTGGGCACATTTGCGGTCTCTGTATCACTCTGTTAGACCACACTCGGAGCACTGTGCACATTTCCGATCTCCGTATCCCTCAGTTAGTCCAAACTCGGAGCACTGTGCACAGCTCCGGTCCCCGTATTCCTCAGTTAGACCACTCTCGGAAAACTGTGCACATTTCTGGTCTCCGTACCCTCGATTAGACCACACTCGGAGCACTGTGCACAGTTCCGATCTCCCTATCCCTCGTTTACACCACACCCGGAACACTGTGCACAGTTCCATTCTCCTTATCCCTCGGTTAGACCATATTCGGAGACTGTGCACAGTTCCGCTCTCCGTATCCCTCGGTTAGACCACACTCGGAGCACCGTGCACAGTACCGGTCTCCGTACCCCTCGGTTAGAACACACTTGGAGCACTGTGCACAATTCCGGTCTCCGTATCCCTCAGTGAGACCACACTCGGAGCACTGTGCACAGTTCCGGTCTCTGTATCACTCAGTTAGACCACACTCGGAGAACTGTGCACAGTTCCGGTCTCCATATCCCTCGTTTAGACCACACTAGGTGTACTGTGCACAGTTCCGCTCTCCGTATCCCTTTGTTAGACCACACTCGGAGCACCGTGCACAGTTCCGGTCCCCGTATTCCTCGGTTAGACCACACATGGAGCACTGTGCACAGTTCTGGTCTCCGTACCCGTTGGTTAGACCACACTCAGAGCGCTGTGCAGAGTTCTGGTCTCCGTATCCCACAGTTAGACCACACTCGGAGCACTGTGCACATTTCCGGTCTCCGTACTCCTCGATTAGACTACACTCGGAGCACTGTGCACAGTTCCACTCTCCGTATCCCTCGGCTAGACCACATTCGGAGACTGTGCACAGTTCCGGTCTCCGTATCCATGTGTTAGACCACACTTGTAGCACCGTGCACTTTTTCAGTCTCCGTATCCCTGGGTTAGACCACACACGGAGCACCGTGCACAGTTCCGGTCTGGGTATCCCTCGGTTAGACCACACTCGGAGCACCGTGCACAGTTCTGGTCTCCGTTTCCCTCAGTTGGACCACACTCGGAGCACTGTGCACAGTTCCGGCCTCCGTATCCCTCAGTTAGACCACACTCAGAGCACCGTGCATGGTTCCGGTCTCCGTATACCTCAGTTAGACCACACTTGGATCACTGGGCACACTTCCAGTCTCCGTATCCCTGCCTTTGTCCACACTCGGAGCACCGTGCACAGTTCCAGTCTCCGTATCTCTCAGTTAGACCACACTCGGAGCACCGTGCACAGTTCGAGTCTCTGTATCCCTTGGTTAGACCACACTTGGAGAACTGTGCACCGTTCTTGTCTCTGTGTCCCTTGGATTGACCAGACTCGGAGCATTGTGCACAGTTCCGGTCTCCGTATCCCTCAGGTAGACCACACTCGGAGCACTGTGCACAGTTCCGGTCTCTGTATCCCTGAGTTAGACCACACTCGGAACACTGTGCAGAATTCCGGTCTAAGTATCCCGCGGTTAGACCACACTCGGAGCACTGTGCACATTTCCGGTATCCATACTCCTCGGTTAGACCACACTCGGAGCACTGTGCACAGTTCCGCTCACCGTATCCCTCGGTTAGACCACACTTGGAGCACCGTGCACAGTTCCGGTCTCCGTATACCTCAGTTAGACCACACTTGGATCACTGTGCACACTTCCAGTCTCCGTATCCTTGCCTTTGATCACACTCGGAGCACCGTGCACAGTTCCAGTCTCCGTATCTCTCAGTAAGACCACACTTGGAGCACCGTGCACAGTTCCAGTCTCCGTATCCCTTGGTTAGACCACACTTGGAGAACTGTGCACCGTTCTTGTCTCTGTGTCCCTTGGATAGACCAGACCCGGAGCATTGTGCACAGTTCCGGTCTCCGTATCCCTCAGTTAGACCACACTTGTAGCACTGTGCACTTTCTCAGTCTCCGTATCCCTGGTTTAGACCACACTCGGAGCACCGTGCACAGTTCCGGTCTCCGTATCCCTCATTTAGACCACACTCGGAGCACCGTGCACACTTCTGGTCTCCGTATCCCTCAGTTAGACCACACTCGGAGCACTGTGCACAGTTCCGGTCTACCTATCCCTCGGTTAGACCACACCCGGAGCACCGTGCACAGTTCCGGTCTCCATATCCCTCGGTTAGACCACACCCGGAGCACTGTGCACAATTCCACTCTCCGTATCCCTCGGTTAGACCACACTCGGAGCATTGTGCACAGTTCTGGTGTCCGTATCCCTCGGTTAGACCACACTCGGATCACTGTGCACAATTCCGGTCTCCCTATCCCTTGTTTAGAGCACACTCAGAGCTCTGTGCACAATTCCGGTCTTCGTATCCCTCAGGTAGACCACACTCGGAACACTGTGCACAGTTCCGGTCTCCGTATCCCTCAGTTAGACCACACTCGGAGCACCGTGCACAGTTCCGGTCTCTGTATCCTTCGGTTAGACCACACTCGGAGCACCATGTATTGTTCTGGTCTCCGTATCCCTCAATTAGACCACACTCGGAGTACTGTGCACAGTTCCGGTCCTAGTATCCCTCGGTTAGACCATACTTGGAGCACTGTGCACAGTTCCAGTCTCCGTATCCCTGCGTTAGATCACACTCGGGAGCACCGTGCACACTTCCGGTCTCCGTATCCCTTGGTTAGACCACACTTGGAGAACTGTGCACCGTTCTTGTCTCTGTGTCCCTTGGATATACCAGACTCGGAGCATTGTGCACAGTTCTGGTCTCCGTATCCCTCAGTTAGACCACACATGGAGCACCGTGCACAGTTCCAGTCTCCATATCCCTCGGTTAGCCCACATTCGGAGCACTGTCCGCAGTTCCGAACTCTGTATCCCTCAGTTTGACCACACTCGGAACACTGTGCACAATTCCGGTCTAAGTATCCCGCGGTTAGACCACACTCGGAGCACTGTGCACAATTCCGGTCTAAGTATCCCGCGGTTAGACCACACTCGGAGCACTGTGCACATTTTAGGTCTCCATACTCCTCGGTTAGACCACACTCGGAGCACTGTGCACAGTTCCGCTCACCGTATCCCTCGGTTAGACCACACTTGGAGCACTGTGCACAGTTCCGGTCTCTGTATCCCTCAGTTAGACCAGGCTCGGAACACTGTGCACAATCCCGGTCTAAATATCCCGCGGTTAGACCAGACTCGGAGCACTGTGCGCAGTTCCACTCTCCGTATCCCTCGGTTAGACCACATTCGGAGACTGTGCACAGTTCCGGTCTCCGTAACCCTCGGTTAGACCACACTCGGAGCACTGTGCACAGTTCCGGTCTCTGTATCCCTCAGTTAGACCACACTCGGAGCACTGTGCACAGTTCCAATCTCTGTATCCCTGGGTTAGACCACACTTGGAGCACCATGCACAGTTCCAGTCTCCGTATCTTTCGGTTAGACCACACTCGGAGCACCATGTACTGTTCTGGTCTCCGTATCCCTCAATTAGACCACACTCGGAGCACTGTGCACAGTTGTGGTCTCTGTATTCCTCAGGTAGACCACACTCGGAAAACCGTGCTCAGTTCCGGTCCCCATATTCCTCAGTTAGACCACACTCTGAGCACTGTGCACAGTTCCGGTCTCCATATCCCTCGTTTAGACCACACTAGGAGTACTGTGCACAGTTCCGGTCTCCATATCCCTCGTTTAGACCACGCTAGGAGTACTGTGCACAGTTCCGCTCTCCGTATCCCTCTGTTAGACCACACTCGGAGCACCGTGCACAGTTCCGGTCCCCATATTCCTCGGTTAGATCACTCCTGGAGCACTGTGCACAGTTCCGGTCTCTGTACCCGTTGGTTAGACCACACTCAGAGCGCTGAGCACAGTTCTTGTCCCCGTATCCCACAGTTAGAACACGCTCGGAGCACTGTGCACAGTTCCGGAATCCGTATTCCTCAGTCAGACCACACACGGATCACCGTGCACAGTTCCGGTCTCAGCATCCCTGGGTTAGACCACACTCGGAGCCCTTTGCGGAGTTCCGGTCTCTTTATCCCTTGGTTAGACCACATTCGGAGCACTGTGCACAGTTCCGGTCTCTGTATCCCTCGGTTAGACCACACTCGGAGCATTGTGCACAGTTCCGGTGTCCGTATCCCTCGGTTAGACCACACTCGGAGCACTGTGCACAATTCCGGTCTCCCTATCCCTTGTTTAGAGCACACTCAGAGCTCTGTGCACAATTCCGGTCTTCGTATCCCTCAGGTAGACCACACTCGGAACACTGTGCACATTTCCGGTCTCCGTACCCTTCGATTAGAACACACTCGGAGCACTGTGCACAATTCTGGTCTCCGTATCCATCGGTTAGACCACACTCGGAGTACTGTTAACAGTTCCATACACCGTCTCCCTCGTTTAGACCATATTCGGAGACTGTGCACTGTTCCGGTCCTAGTATCCCTCGGTTAGACCACACTTGGAGCACTGTGCACACTTCCAGTCTCCGTATCCCTGCGTTAGATCACACTCGGAGCACCGTGCACGGTTCCGGTCTTTATATCCCTCGGTTAGACCACACTTAGAGCAGCGTGCACAGTTCCAGTCTCCGTATCCCTCAGTTAGACCAGTCTCGGAGCACCGTTCACAGTTCCGGTCTCCGTATCCCTTGGTTAGACCATACTTGGAGAACTGTGCACCGTTCTTGTCTCTGTGTCCCTTTGATATACCAGACTCGGAGCATTGTGCACAGTTCCGGTCTCCATATCCCTCAGTTAGACCACACTCGGAGCACCGTGCACAGTTCCAGTCTCCATATCCCTCAGTTAGCCCACACTCGGAGCACTGTCCACAGTTCCGGTCTCTGTATCCCTCAGTTAGACCACACTCGGAACACTGTGCACAATTCCGGTCTAAGTATCCCGCGGTTAGACCACACTCGGAGCACTGTGCACATTTTAGGTCTCCATACTCCTCGGTTAGACCACACTCGGAGCACTGTGCACAGTTCCGCTCACCGTATCCCTCAGTTAGACCACACTTGGAGCACTGTGCACAGTTCCGGTCTCTGTATCCCTCAGTTAGACCACGCTCGGAACACTGTGCACAATTCCGGTCTAAATATCCCGCGGTTAGACCACCCTCGGAGCACTGTGCGCAGTTCCACTCTCCGTATCCCTCGGTTAGACCACATTCGGAGACTGTGCACAGTTCCGGTCTCCGTAACCCTCGGTTAGCCCACACTCGGAGCACCGTGCATTGTTTCAGTCTCCGTATCCCTGGGTTAGACCACTCTCGGAGCACCGTGCACAGTTCCGGTCTCCGTACCCCTCAGTTAGACCACACTCGGAGCACTGTGCACTGTTCCGGTCTCCGTATCCCTCGGTTAGAACACACACGGAGCACTGTGCACAGTTCCGGAATCCGTATCCCTCAGTCAGACCACACACGGATCACCGTGCACAGTTCCGGTCTCAGCATCCCTAGGGTTAGACCACATTCGGAGCCCTTTGCGGAGTTCTGGTCTCTTTATCCCTTGGTTAGACCACATTCGGAGCACTGTGCACAGTTCTGGTGTCTGTATCCCTCGGTTAGACCACACTTGGATCACTGTGCACAGTTCTGGTCTCCATATCCCTCAGTTTGACCAGACTCGGAGCACCGTGCACAGTTCTGTTCTCCGTATCCCTCAGTTAGACCACACTCGGAGCACCGTGCACAGTTCCGGTCTACGTATCCCTCGGTTAGACCACACCCGGAGCACTGTGCACAGTTCCGGTGTCCGTATCCCTCGGTTAGACCACACTCGGAGCACTGTGCACAATTCCGGTCTCCCTATCCCTTGTTTAGAGCACACTCAGAGCTCTGTGCACAATTCCGGTCTTCGTATCCCTCAGGTAGACCACACTCGGAACACTGTGCACATTTCCGGTCTCCGTACCCCTCGATTAGACCACACTCGGAGAACTGTGCACAATTCTGGTCTCCGTATCCATCGGTTAGAGCACACTCGGAGTACTGTTAACAGTTCCGTACACCGTCTCCCTCGGTTAGACCATATTCGGAGACTGTGCACTGTTCCGGTCCTTGTATCCCTCGGTTAGACCACACTCGGAGCACCGTGCACAGTTCCAGTCTCCGTATCCCTGCGTTAGATCACACTCGGAGCACCGTGCACAGTTCCGGTCTCCGTATCCCTTGGTTAGACCATACTTGGAGAACTGTGCACCGTTCTTGTCTCTGTGTCCCTTGGATATACCAGACTCGGAGCATTGTGCACAGTTCCGGTCTCTGTATCCCTCAGTTAGACCACACTCGGAGCACCGTGCACAGTTCCAGTCTCCATATCCCTCAGTTAGCCCACACTCGGAGCACTGTGCACAGTTCCGGTCTCTGTATCCCTCAGTTAGACCACACTCGGAACACTGTGCACAATTCCGGTCTCAGCATCCCTGGGTTAGACCACACTCGGAGCCCTTTGTGGAGTTCCGGTCTCTTTATCCCTTGGTTAGACCACATTCGGAACACTGTGCACAATTCCGGTCTCTGTATCCCTGGGTTAGACCACACTCGGAGCACTGTGCACAGTTCTGGTGTCCGTATCCCTCGGTTAGACCACACTTGGATCACTGTGCACAGTTCCGGTCTCCATATCCCTCAGTTTGACCAGACTCAGAGCACTGTGCACAATTCCGGTCTCCGTATCCCTCAGTTTGACCAGACTCAGAGCACTGTGCACAGTTCCGGTCTACGTATCCCTCGGTTAGACCACACTCGGAGCATTGTGCACAGTTCTGGTGTCCGTATCCCTCGGTTAGACCACACTCGGAGCACTGTGCACAATTCCGGTCTCCCTATCCCTTGTTTAGAGCACACTCAGAGCTCTGTGCACAATTCCGGTCTTCGTATCCCTCAGGTAGACCACACTCGGAACACTGTGCACATTTCCGGTCTCCGTACCCCTCGATTAGACCACACTCGGAGAACTGTGCACAATTCTGGTCTCCGTATCCATCGGTTAGACCACACTCGGAGTAGTGTTAACAGTTCCGTACACCGTCTCCCTCGGTTAGACCATATTTGGAGACTGTGCACCGTTCCGGTCCTAGTATCCCTCGGTTAGACCACACTTGGAGCACTGTGCACCCTTCTTGTCTCTGTGTCCCTTGGATATACCAGACTCGGAGCATTGTGCACAGTTCCGGTCTCCGTATCCCTCAGTTAGACCACACTCGGAGCACCGTGCACAGTTCCAGTCTCCATATCCCTCAGTTAGCCCACACTCGGAGCACTGTGCACAGTTCCGGTCTCTGTATCCCTCAGTTAGACCACACTCGGAACACTGTGCACAATTCCGGTCTAAGTATCCCGCGGTTAGACCACACTCGGAGCACTGTGCACAGTTCCGGTCTCTGTATCCCTCAGTTAGACCACACTCGGAACACTGTGCACAATTCCGGTCTAAGTATCCCGCGGTTAGACCACACTCGGAGCACTGTGCACATTTTAGGTCTCCATACTCCTCGGTTAGACCACACTCGGAGCACTGTGCACAGTTCCGCTCACCGTATCCCTCGGTTAGACCACACTTGGAGCACTGTGCACAGTTCCGGTCTGTGTATCCCTCAGTTAGACCACGCTCGGAGCACCGTGCACAGTTCCGGTCTCCGTATCCCTTGGTTAGACCATACTTGGAGAACTGTGCACCGTTCTTGTCTCTGTGTCCCTTGGATATACCAGACTCGGAGCACTGTGCGCAGTTCCACTCTCCGTATCCCTCAGTTAGACCACACTCGGAGCACCGTGCATTGTTTCAGTCTCCGTATCCCTGGGTTAGACCACTCTCGGAGCACTATGCAAAGTTCCGGTCTCCGTATCCCTCGGTTAGAACACACTTGGAGCACCGTGCACAGTTCCGGTCTCCGTATCCCTCGGTTAGAACACACTTGGAGCACTGTGCACAATTCCGGTCTCCGTATCCCTCAATTAGACCACACCCGGAGCACCGTGCACTGTTTCTGCCTCCGTATCCCTCGGTTAGAACACACTTGGAGCACTGTGCACAGTTCCGGTCTCCGTATCCCTCAGTTAGACCACACTTGGAGCACTGTGCACAGTTCCGGTCTCTGTATCCCTCAGTTAGACCACGCTCGGAACACTGTGCACAATTCCGGTCTAAATATCCCGCGGTTAGACCACCCTCGGAGCACTGTGCGCAGTTCCACTCTCCGTATCCCTCGGTTAGACCACATTCGGAGACTGTGCACAGTTCCGGTCTCCGTAACCCTCGGTTAGCCCACACTCGGAGCACCGTGCATTGTTTCAGTCTCCGTATCCCTGGGTTAGACCACTCTCGGAGCACCGTGCACAGTTCCGGTCTCCGTACCCCTCAGTTAGACCACACTCGGAGCACTGTGCACTGTTCCGGTCTCCGTATCCCTCGGTTAGAACACACACGGAGCACTGTGCACAGTTCCGGAATCCGTATCCCTCAGTCAGACCACACACGGATCACCGTGCACAGTTCCGGTCTCAGCATCCCTAGGGTTAGACCACATTCGGAGCCCTTTGCGGAGTTCTGGTCTCTTTATCCCTTGGTTAGACCACACTTGGAGCACCGTGCACAATTCCAGTCTCCGTATCCCTCGGTTAGACCACACTCAGATCACTGTGCACGGTCCCGGTCTCCGTATCCCTCGCTTTGACCACACTTGGAGCACAGTGCACAATTCCGATCTCCGTATCCCTCGGTTAGACCACACGCGGAGTACTGTGCACAGTTCCGGTCTCCGTATCCCTCATTTAGACCACACTCGGAGCACCGTGCACAGTTCGGGTCTCTGTATCCCACAGTTAGAGCACTCTCAGAGCACTGTGCACAGTTCCGGTCTCCGTATCCCTCAGTTAGACCACACTCGGAGCACTGTGCACAGTTCCGGTCTTCGTATCACTTGTTTAGACCACACTCGGAGCACTGTGCACAGTTCCAGTCTCCGTATCCCTCAGTTAGACCACACTCGGAGAACTGTGCACAGTTCCGGTCTCCGTACCCCTCGATTAGACCACACTCGGAGCACTGTGCACAGTTCCGGTCTCCGTATCCCTCAATTAGACCACACTTGGAGCACTGTGCACAGTTCTGATCTCCGTATCCCTCAGTTAGCCCACACTTGGAGCACTGTGCACATTTCTGGTCTCTGTACCCTCGATTAGACAACACTCGGAGCACTGTGCACAGTTCCGTTCTCCCTATCTCTCGTTTAGACCACACTAGGGGTACTGTGCACAGTTCCGCTCTCCGTATCCCTTTGTTAGACCACACTCGGAGCACCGTGCACAGTTCCAATCTCTGTATCCCTGGGTTAGACCACCCTTGGAGCACCAAGCACAGTTCCAGTCTCCGTATCCCTCAATTAGACCACACTCGGAGCACTGTGCACAGTTGCGGTCTCTGTATCCCTTAGTTAGACCACACTCAGAGCACCGTGCTCAGTTCCGGTCCGCATATTCCTCAGTTAGACCACACTCGGAGCACTGTGCACAGTTCCGGTCTCCATATCCCTCGTTTAGACCACACTAGGAGTACTGTGCACAGTTCCGGTCTCCGTATCCCTCAGTTAGACCAGACTCGGAGCACCGTGCACAGTTCTGTTCTCCGTATCCCTCACATAGACCACACTCGGAGCACCGTGCACAGTTCCGGTCTCCGTATCCCTCGGTTAGACCACACCCGGAGCATTGTGCACAGTTCCGGTGTCCGTATCCCTCGGTTAGACCACACTCGGAGCACTGTGCACAATTCCGGTCTCCCTATCCCTTGTTTACAGCACACTCAGAGCTCTGTGCACAATTCCGGTCTTCGTATCCCTCAGGTAGACCACACTCGGAACACTGTGCACATTTCCGGTCTCCGTACCCCTCGATTAGACCACACTCGGAGCACCGTGCACAGTTCCGGTCTCCATATCCCTCGGTTAGACCACACTCGTAGCACCGTGCACAGTTCCGGTCTCTGTTTCCCTCGGTTAGACCACTCTTCGAGAACTGTGCACCTTTTTTGTCTCTGTCTCCCTTGGATAGACCAGACTCGGAGCATTGTGCACAGTTCTGGTCTCCGTATCCCTCTGTTACACCGCATTCGGTGCACTGTGCACAGTTCCAGTCTCCGTATCTTTCAGTTGGACCACACTCAGAGCACTGTGCACAGTTCCGGTCTCTGTATCCATCACTTAGACCACACTCGGAACACTGTGCACAGTTCCGGTCTAAATATCCCGCGGTTAGACCACACTCGGAGTACTGTGCACATTTCCGGTTTCCGTACTCCTCGATTAGACCACACTCGGAGCACTGTGCACAGTTCCACTCTCCGTATCCCTCAGTTAGACCACATTCGGAGTACTGTGCACATTTCCGGTCTCCGTATCCCTCGGTTAGTCCACACTCGGAGCACTGCGCACATTTCCGGTCTCTTTATCCCTTGGTTAGACCACACTTGGAGCACTGTGCACAGTTCCGGTCTCCGTACCCGTTGGTTAGACCACACTCAGAGCGCTGTGCACAGTTCTGGTCTCCGTATCCCACAGTTAGACCACACTCGGAGCACTGTGCACAGTTCCGGACTCCTTATCCGTCAGTCAGACCACACACGGATCACCGTGCACAGTTCCGGTCTCAGCATCCCTGGGTTAGACCACACTCGGAGCCCTTTGCGGAGTTCCGGTCTCTTTATCCCTTGGTTAGACCACATTCGGAGCACTGTGCACAGTTCTGGTGTCCGTATCCCTCGGTTAGAACACACTTGGAGCACTGTGCACAGTTCCGGTCTCCGTATCCCTCAGTTAGACCAGACTCGGAGCACCGTGCACAGTTCTGTTCTCCGTATCCCTCACATAGACCACACTCGGAGCACCGTGCACAGTTCCGGTCTCCGTATCCCTCGGTTAGACCACACTCGGAGCATTGTGCACAGTTCCGGTGTCCGTATCCCTCGGTTAGACCACACTCGGAGCACTGTGCACAATTCCGGTCTCCCTATCCCTTGTTTACAGCACACTCAGAGCTCTGTGCACAATTCCGGTCTTCGTATCCCTCAGGTAGACCACACTCGGAACACTGTGCACATTTCCGGTCTCCGTACCCCTCGATTAGACCACACTCGGAGCACCGTGCACAGTTCCGGTCTCCATATCCCTCGGTTAGACCACACTCGTAGCACCGTGCACAGTTCCGGTCTCTGTTTCCCTCGGTTAGACCACTCTTCGAGAACTGTGCACCTTTCTTGTCTCTGTCTCCCTTGGATAGATCAGACTCGGAGCATTGTGCACAGTTCTGGTCTCCGTATCCCTCTGTTACACCGCATTCGGTGCACTGTGCACAGTTCCAGTCTCCGTATCTTTCAGTTGGACCACACTCAGAGCACTGTGCACAGTTCCGGTCTCTGTATCCCTCAGTTAGACCACACTCGGAACACTGTGCACAATTCCGGTCTAAATATCCCGCGGTTAGACCACCCTCGGAGCACTGTGCGCAGTTCCACTCTCCGTATCCCTCGGTTAGACCACATTCGGAGACTGTGCACAGTTCCGGTCTCCGTAACCCTCGGTTAGCCCACACTCGGAGCACCGTGCATTGTTTCAGTCTCCGTATCCCTGGGTTAGACCACTCTCGGAGCACCGTGCACAGTTCCGGTCTCCGTACCCCTCAGTTAGACCACACTCGGAGCACTGTGCACTGTTCCGGTCTCCGTATCCCTCGGTTAGAACACACTCGGAGCACTGTGCACAGTTCCGGTCTCCGTATCCCTCGGTTAGACCACACTCGGAGCACCGTGCACAGTTCCGGTCTCCGTATCCCTCGGTTAGACCACACTCGGAGCAACGTGTACAGTTCCGGTCTCCGTAACCATCAATTAGACCACACTCGGAGCACTGTGCACAGTTCCGCTCACCGTATCCCTCGGTTAGACCACACCTGGAGCACTGTGCACAGTTCCGGTCTCTGTATCCCTCAGTTAGACCACGCTTGGAACACTATGCACAATTCCGGTCTAAATATCCCGCGGTTAGACCAGACTCGGAGCACTGTGCGCAGTTCCACTCTCCGTATCCCTCGGTTAGACCACATTCGGAGACTGTGCACAGTTCCGGTCTCCGTAACCCTCGGTTAGACCACACTCGGAGCACTGTGCACAGTTCCGGTCTCTGTATCCCTCAGTTAGACCACACTCGGAGCACTGTGCACAGTTCCAATCTCTGTATCCCTGGGTTAGACCACACTTGGAGCAC
This sequence comes from Carcharodon carcharias, assembly GCF_017639515.1. Classification (NCBI taxonomy): domain Eukaryota; kingdom Metazoa; phylum Chordata; class Chondrichthyes; order Lamniformes; family Lamnidae; genus Carcharodon; species Carcharodon carcharias. The sequence goes on from NW_024470722.1 coordinate 1,094,431, forward strand.
CATGCACAGTTCCAGTCTCCGTATCCTTCGGTTAGACCACACTCGGAGCACCATGTACTGTTCTGGTCTCCGTATCCCTCAATTAGACCACACTCGGAGCACTGTGCACAGTTGTGGTCTCTGTATTCCTCAGGTAGACCACACTCGGAAAACCGTGCTCAGTTCCGGTCCCCATATTCCTCAGTTAGACCACACTCTGAGCACTGTGCACAGTTCCGGTCTCCATATCCCTCGTTTAGACCACACTAGGAGTACTGTGCACAGTTCCGGTCTCCATATCCCTCGTTTAGACCACGCTAGGAGTACTGTGCACAGTTCCGCTCTCCGTATCCCTCTGTTAGACCACACTCGGAGCACCGTGCACAGTTCCGGTCCCCATATTCCTCGGTTAGATCACTCCTGGAGCACTGTGCACAGTTCCGGTCTCTGTACCCGTTGGTTAGACCACACTCAGAGCGCTGAGCACAGTTCTTGTCCCCGTATCCCACAGTTAGAACACGCTCGGAGCACTGTGCACAGTTCCGGAATCCGTATTCCTCAGTCAGACCACACACGGATCACCGTGCACAGTTCCGGTCTCAGCATCCCTGGGTTAGACCACACTCGGAGCCCTTTGCGGAGTTCCGGTCTCTTTATCCCTTGGTTAGACCACATTCGGAGCACTGTGCACAGTTCCGGTCTCTGTATCCCTCGGTTAGACCACACTCGGAGCATTGTGCACAGTTCCGGTGTCCGTATCCCTCGGTTAGACCACACTCGGAGCACTGTGCACAATTCCGGTCTCCCTATCCCTTGTTTAGAGCACACTCAGAGCTCTGTGCACAATTCCGGTCTTCGTATCCCTCAGGTAGACCACACTCGGAACACTGTGCACATTTCCGGTCTCCGTACCCTTCGATTAGAACACACTCGGAGCACTGTGCACAATTCTGGTCTCCGTATCCATCGGTTAGACCACACTCGGAGTACTGTTAACAGTTCCATACACCGTCTCCCTCGTTTAGACCATATTCGGAGACTGTGCACTGTTCCGGTCCTAGTATCCCTCGGTTAGACCACACTTGGAGCACTGTGCACACTTCCAGTCTCCGTATCCCTGCGTTAGATCACACTCGGAGCACCGTGCACGGTTCCGGTCTTTATATCCCTCGGTTAGACCACACTTAGAGCAGCGTGCACAGTTCCAGTCTCCGTATCCCTCAGTTAGACCAGTCTCGGAGCACCGTTCACAGTTCCGGTCTCCGTATCCCTTGGTTAGACCATACTTGGAGAACTGTGCACCGTTCTTGTCTCTGTGTCCCTTTGATATACCAGACTCGGAGCATTGTGCACAGTTCCGGTCTCCATATCCCTCAGTTAGACCACACTCGGAGCACCGTGCACAGTTCCGGTCTCCATATCCCTCGTTTAGACCACGCTAGGAGTACTGTGCACAGTTCCGCTCTCCGTATCCCTCTGTTAGACCACACTCGGAGCACCGTGCACAGTTCCGGTCCCCATATTCCTCGGTTAGATCACTCCTGGAGCACTGTGCACAGTTCCGGTCTCTGTACCCGTTGGTTAGACCACACTCAGAGCGCTGAGCACAGTTCTTGTCCCCGTATCCCACAGTTAGAACACGCTCGGAGCACTGTGCACAGTTCCGGAATCCGTATTCCTCAGTCAGACCACACACGGATCACCGTGCACAGTTCCGGTCTCAGCATCCCTGGGTTAGACCACACTCGGAGCCCTTTGCGGAGTTCCGGTCTCTTTATCCCTTGGTTAGACCACATTCGGAGCACTGTGCACAGTTCCGGTCTCTGTATCCCTCGGTTAGACCACACTCGGAGCATTGTGCACAGTTCCGGTGTCCGTATCCCTCGGTTAGACCACACTCGGAGCACTGTGCACAATTCCGGTCTCCCTATCCCTTGTTTAGAGCACACTCAGAGCTCTGTGCACAATTCCGGTCTTCGTATCCCTCAGGTAGACCACACTCGGAACACTGTGCACATTTCCGGTCTCCGTACCCTTCGATTAGAACACACTCGGAGCACTGTGCACAATTCTGGTCTCCGTATCCATCGGTTAGACCACACTCGGAGTACTGTTAACAGTTCCATACACCGTCTCCCTCGTTTAGACCATATTCGGAGACTGTGCACTGTTCCGGTCCTAGTATCCCTCGGTTAGACCACACTTGGAGCACTGTGCACACTTCCAGTCTCCGTATCCCTGCGTTAGATCACACTCGGAGCACCGTGCACGGTTCCGGTCTTTATATCCCTCGGTTAGACCACACTTAGAGCAGCGTGCACAGTTCCAGTCTCCGTATCCCTCAGTTAGACCAGTCTCGGAGCACCGTTCACAGTTCCGGTCTCCGTATCCCTTGGTTAGACCATACTTGGAGAACTGTGCACCGTTCTTGTCTCTGTGTCCCTTTGATATACCAGACTCGGAGCATTGTGCACAGTTCCGGTCTCCATATCCCTCAGTTAGACCACACTCGGAGCACCGTGCACAGTTCCAGTCTCCATATCCCTCAGTTAGCCCACACTCGGAGCACTGTCCACAGTTCCGGTCTCTGTATCCCTCAGTTAGACCACACTCGGAACACTGTGCACAATTCCGGTCTAAGTATCCCGCGGTTAGACCACACTCGGAGCACTGTGCACATTTTAGGTCTCCATACTCCTCGGTTAGACCACACTCGGAGCACTGTGCACAGTTCCGCTCACCGTATCCCTCAGTTAGACCACACTTGGAGCACTGTGCACAGTTCCGGTCTCTGTATCCCTCAGTTAGACCACGCTCGGAACACTGTGCACAATTCCGGTCTAAATATCCCGCGGTTAGACCACCCTCGGAGCACTGTGCGCAGTTCCACTCTCCGTATCCCTCGGTTAGACCACATTCGGAGACTGTGCACAGTTCCGGTCTCCGTAACCCTCGGTTAGCCCACACTCGGAGCACCGTGCATTGTTTCAGTCTCCGTATCCCTGGGTTAGACCACTCTCGGAGCACCGTGCACAGTTCCGGTCTCCGTACCCCTCAGTTAGACCACACTCGGAGCACTGTGCACTGTTCCGGTCTCCGTATCCCTCGGTTAGAACACACACGGAGCACTGTGCACAGTTCCGGAATCCGTATCCCTCAGTCAGACCACACACGGATCACCGTGCACAGTTCCGGTCTCAGCATCCCTAGGGTTAGACCACATTCGGAGCCCTTTGCGGAGTTCTGGTCTCTTTATCCCTTGGTTAGACCACATTCGGAGCACTGTGCACAGTTCTGGTGTCTGTATCCCTCGGTTAGACCACACTTGGATCACTGTGCACAGTTCTGGTCTCCATATCCCTCAGTTTGACCAGACTCGGAGCACCGTGCACAGTTCTGTTCTCCGTATCCCTCAGTTAGACCACACTCGGAGCACCGTGCACAGTTCCGGTCTACGTATCCCTCGGTTAGACCACACCCGGAGCACTGTGCACAGTTCCGGTGTCCGTATCCCTCGGTTAGACCACACTCGGAGCACTGTGCACAATTCCGGTCTCCCTATCCCTTGTTTAGAGCACACTCAGAGCTCTGTGCACAATTCCGGTCTTCGTATCCCTCAGGTAGACCACACTCGGAACACTGTGCACATTTCCGGTCTCCGTACCCCTCGATTAGACCACACTCGGAGAACTGTGCACAATTCTGGTCTCCGTATCCATCGGTTAGAGCACACTCGGAGTACTGTTAACAGTTCCGTACACCGTCTCCCTCGGTTAGACCATATTCGGAGACTGTGCACTGTTCCGGTCCTTGTATCCCTCGGTTAGACCACACTCGGAGCACCGTGCACAGTTCCAGTCTCCGTATCCCTGCGTTAGATCACACTCGGAGCACCGTGCACAGTTCCGGTCTCCGTATCCCTTGGTTAGACCATACTTGGAGAACTGTGCACCGTTCTTGTCTCTGTGTCCCTTGGATATACCAGACTCGGAGCATTGTGCACAGTTCCGGTCTCTGTATCCCTCAGTTAGACCACACTCGGAGCACCGTGCACAGTTCCAGTCTCCATATCCCTCAGTTAGCCCACACTCGGAGCACTGTGCACAGTTCCGGTCTCTGTATCCCTCAGTTAGACCACACTCGGAACACTGTGCACAATTCCGGTCTCAGCATCCCTGGGTTAGACCACACTCGGAGCCCTTTGTGGAGTTCCGGTCTCTTTATCCCTTGGTTAGACCACATTCGGAACACTGTGCACAATTCCGGTCTCTGTATCCCTGGGTTAGACCACACTCGGAGCACTGTGCACAGTTCTGGTGTCCGTATCCCTCGGTTAGACCACACTTGGATCACTGTGCACAGTTCCGGTCTCCATATCCCTCAGTTTGACCAGACTCAGAGCACTGTGCACAATTCCGGTCTCCGTATCCCTCAGTTTGACCAGACTCAGAGCACTGTGCACAGTTCCGGTCTACGTATCCCTCGGTTAGACCACACTCGGAGCATTGTGCACAGTTCTGGTGTCCGTATCCCTCGGTTAGACCACACTCGGAGCACTGTGCACAATTCCGGTCTCCCTATCCCTTGTTTAGAGCACACTCAGAGCTCTGTGCACAATTCCGGTCTTCGTATCCCTCAGGTAGACCACACTCGGAACACTGTGCACATTTCCGGTCTCCGTACCCCTCGATTAGACCACACTCGGAGAACTGTGCACAATTCTGGTCTCCGTATCCATCGGTTAGACCACACTCGGAGTAGTGTTAACAGTTCCGTACACCGTCTCCCTCGGTTAGACCATATTTGGAGACTGTGCACCGTTCCGGTCCTAGTATCCCTCGGTTAGACCACACTTGGAGCACTGTGCACCCTTCTTGTCTCTGTGTCCCTTGGATATACCAGACTCGGAGCATTGTGCACAGTTCCGGTCTCCGTATCCCTCAGTTAGACCACACTCGGAGCACCGTGCACAGTTCCAGTCTCCATATCCCTCAGTTAGCCCACACTCGGAGCACTGTGCACAGTTCCGGTCTCTGTATCCCTCAGTTAGACCACACTCGGAACACTGTGCACAATTCCGGTCTAAGTATCCCGCGGTTAGACCACACTCGGAGCACTGTGCACATTTTAGGTCTCCATACTCCTCGGTTAGACCACACTCGGAGCACTGTGCACAGTTCCGCTCACCGTATCCCTCGGTTAGACCACACTTGGAGCACTGTGCACAGTTCCGGTCTGTGTATCCCTCAGTTAGACCACGCTCGGAGCACCGTGCACAGTTCCGGTCTCCGTATCCCTTGGTTAGACCATACTTGGAGAACTGTGCACCGTTCTTGTCTCTGTGTCCCTTGGATATACCAGACTCGGAGCACTGTGCGCAGTTCCACTCTCCGTATCCCTCAGTTAGACCACACTCGGAGCACCGTGCATTGTTTCAGTCTCCGTATCCCTGGGTTAGACCACTCTCGGAGCACTATGCAAAGTTCCGGTCTCCGTATCCCTCGGTTAGAACACACTTGGAGCACCGTGCACAGTTCCGGTCTCCGTATCCCTCGGTTAGAACACACTTGGAGCACTCTGCACAATTCCGGTCTCCGTATCCCTCAATTAGACCACACCCGGAGCACCGTGCACTGTTTCTGCCTCCGTATCCCTCGGTTAGAACACACTTGGAGCACTGTGCACAGTTCCGGTCTCCGTATCCCTCAGTTAGACCACACTTGGAGCACTGTGCACAGTTCCGGTCTAAATATCCCGCGGTTAGACCACCCTCGGAGCACTGTGCGCAGTTCCACTCTCCGTATCCCTCGGTTAGACTACATTCGGAGACTGTGCACAGTTCCGGTCTCCGTAACCCTCGGTTAGCCCACACTCGGAGCACCGTGCATTGTTTCAGTCTCCGTATCCCTGGGTTAGACCACTCTCGGAGCACCGTGCACAGTTCCGGTCTCCGTACCCCTCAGTTAGACCACACTCGGAGCACTGTGCACTGTTCCGGTCTCCGTATCCCTCGGTTAGAACACACACGGAGCACCGTGCACAGTTCCGGTCTCCGTATCCCTGGGTTAGACCACTCTCGGAGCACCGTGCACAGTTCCGGTCTCCGTACCCCTCAGTTAGACCACACTCGGAGCACTGTGCACTGTTCCGGTCTCCGTATCCCTCGGTTAGAACACACACGGAGCACTGTGCACAGTTCCGGAATCCGTATCCCTCAGTCAGACCACACACGGATCACCGTGCACAGTTCCGGTCTCAGCATCCCTAGGGTTAGACCACATTCGGAGCCCTTTGCGGAGTTCTGGTCTCTTTATCCCTTGGTTAGACCACACTTGGAGCACTGTGCACAGTTCCGGTCTCCGTATCCCTCGGTTAGACCACACTTGGAGCACTGTGCACAATTCCAGTCTCCGCATCCCTCGGTTAGACCACACTCAGATCACTGTGCACAGTCCCGGTCTCCGTATCCCTCGCTTTGACCACACTTGGAGCACAGTGCACAATTCCGATCTCCGTATCCCTCGGTTAGACCACACGCGGAGTACTGTGCACAGTTCCGGTCTCCGTATCCCTCATTTAGACCACACTCGGAGCACCGTGCACAGTTCGGGTCTCTGTATCCCACAGTTAGAGCACTCTCAGAGCACTGTGCACAGTTCCGGTCTCCGTATCCCTCAGTTAGACCACACTCGGAGCACTGTGCACAGTTCCGGTCTTCGTATCACTTGTTTAGACCACACTCGGAGCACTGTGCACAGTTCCAGTCTCCGTATCCCTCAGTTAGACCACACTCGGAGAACTGTGCACAGTTCCGGTCTCCGTACCCCTCGATTAGACCACACTCGGAGCACTGTGCACAGTTCCGGTCTCCGTATCCCTCAATTAGACCACACTTGGAGCACTGTGCACAGTTCTGATCTCCGTATCCCTCAGTTAGCCCACACTTGGAGCACTGTGCACATTTCTGGTCTCTGTACCCTCGATTAGACAACACTCGGAGCACTGTGCACAGTTCCGTTCTCCCTATCTCTCGTTTAGACCACACTAGGGGTACTGTGCACAGTTCCGCTCTCCGTATCCCTTTGTTAGACCACACTCGGAGCACCGTGCACAGTTCCAATCTCTGTATCCCTGGGTTAGACCACCCTTGGAGCACCAAGCACAGTTCCAGTCTCCGTATCCCTCAATTAGACCACACTCGGAGCACTGTGCACAGTTGCGGTCTCTGTATCCCTTAGTTAGACCACACTCAGAGCACCGTGCTCAGTTCCGGTCCGCATATTCCTCAGTTAGACCACACTCGGAGCACTGTGCACAGTTCCGGTCTCCATATCCCTCGTTTAGACCACACTAGGAGTACTGTGCACAGTTCCGGTCTCCGTATCCCTCAGTTAGACCAGACTCGGAGCACCGTGCACAGTTCTGTTCTCCGTATCCCTCACATAGACCACACTCGGAGCACCGTGCACAGTTCCGGTCTCCGTATCCCTCGGTTAGACCACACCCGGAGCATTGTGCACAGTTCCGGTGTCCGTATCCCTCGGTTAGACCACACTCGGAGCACTGTGCACAATTCCGGTCTCCCTATCCCTTGTTTACAGCACACTCAGAGCTCTGTGCACAATTCCGGTCTTCGTATCCCTCAGGTAGACCACACTCGGAACACTGTGCACATTTCCGGTCTCCGTACCCCTCGATTAGACCACACTCGGAGCACCGTGCACAGTTCCGGTCTCCATATCCCTCGGTTAGACCACACTCGTAGCACCGTGCACAGTTCCGGTCTCTGTTTCCCTCGGTTAGACCACTCTTCGAGAACTGTGCACCTTTTTTGTCTCTGTCTCCCTTGGATAGACCAGACTCGGAGCATTGTGCACAGTTCTGGTCTCCGTATCCCTCTGTTACACCGCATTCGGTGCACTGTGCACAGTTCCAGTCTCCGTATCTTTCAGTTGGACCACACTCAGAGCACTGTGCACAGTTCCGGTCTCTGTATCCATCACTTAGACCACACTCGGAACACTGTGCACAATTCCGGTCTAAATATCCCGCGGTTAGACCACACTCGGAGTACTGTGCACATTTCCGGTTTCCGTACTCCTCGATTAGACCACACTCGGAGCACTGTGCACAGTTCCACTCTCCGTATCCCTCAGTTAGACCACATTCGGAGTACTGTGCACATTTCCGGTCTCCGTATCCCTCGGTTAGTCCACACTCGGAGCACTGCGCACATTTCCGGTCTCTTTATCCCTTGGTTAGACCACACTTGGAGCACTGTGCACAGTTCCGGTCTCCGTATCCCTCGGTTAGACCACACTCAGATCACTGTGCACAGTCCCGGTCTCCGTATCCCTCGGTTAGACCACACTCGGAGCACCGTGCACAGTTCTGGTCTCTGTATCCCACAGTTAGACCACTCTAGGAGCACTGTGCACAGTTCCGGTCTCCGTATCCCTCGGTTAGACCACACTCAGAGCACTGTGCACAGTTCCGGTCTCCATATCCCTCAGTTAGACCACACTTGGAGCACCGTGCACAATTCCAGTCTCTGTATCCCTCGGTTAGACCACACTCAGATCACTGTGCACAGTCCCGGTCTCCGTATCCCTCGCTTTGACCACACTTGGAGCACAGTGCACAATTCCGATCTCCGTATCCCTCGGTTAGACCACACGCGGAGTACTGTGCACAGTTCCGGTCTCCGTATCCCTCATTTAGACCACACTCGGAGCACCGTGCACAGTTCTGGTTTCTGTATCCCACAGTTAGACCACTCTCGGAGCACTGTGCACAGTTCCGGTCTCCGTATCCCTCAGTTAGATCACACTCGGAGCACTGTGCACAGTTCCGGTCTTCGTATCACTTGTTTAGACCACACTCGGAGCACTGTGCACAGTTCCAGTCTCCGTATCCCTCAGTTAGACCACACTCGGAGAACTGTGCACAGTTCCGGTCTCCGTACCCCTCGATTAGACCACACTCGGAGCACTGTGCACAGTTCCGGTCTCCGTATCCCTCAATTAGACCACACTTGGAGCACTGTGCACAGTTCTGATCTCCGTATCCCTCAGTTAGCCCACACTTGGAGCACTGTGCACAGGTCCGATCTCCGTATCCCTCAGTAAGACCACACTCGGAGCACCGTGCTCAGCTCCGGTCCCCATATTCCTCAGTTAGACCACTCTCGGAGCACTGTGCACATTTCTGGTCTCCGTACCCTCGATTAGACAACACTCGGAGCACTGTGCACAGTTCCGTTCTCCCTATCTCTCGTTTAGACCACACTAGGGGTACTGTGCACAGTTCCGCTCTCCGTATCCCTTTGTTAGACCACACTCGGAGCACCGTGCACAGTTCCAATCTCTGTATCCCTGGGTTAGACCACCCTTGGAGCACCGTGCACAGTTCCAGTCTCCGTATCCCTCAATTAGACCACACTCGGAGCACTGTGCACAGTTGCGGTCTCTGTATCCCTTAGTTAGACCACACTCAGAGCACCGTGCTCAGTTCCGGTCCGCATATTCCTCAGTTAGACCACACTCGGAGCACTGTGCACAGTTCCGGTCCCCATATTCCTCGGTTAGACCTCACCTGGAGCACTGTGCACAGTTCCGGTCTCCGTACCCGTTGGTTAGACCACACTCAGAGCGCTGTGCACAGTTCTGGTCTCCGTATCCCACAGTTAGACCACACTCGGAGCACTGTGCACAGTTCCGGACTCCTTATCCGTCAGTCAGACCACACACGGATCACCGTGCACAGTTCCGGTCTCAGCATCCCTGGGTTAGACCACACTCGGAGCCCTTTGCGGAGTTCCGGTCTCTTTATCCCTTGGTTAGACCACATTCGGAGCACTGTGCACAGTTCTGGTGTCCGTATCCCCCGGTTAGAACACACTTGGAGCACTGTGCACAGTTCCGGTCTCCGTATCCCTCAGTTAGACCAGACTCGGAGCACCGTGCACAGTTCTGTTCTCCGTATCCCTCACATAGACCACACTCGGAGCACCGTGCACAGTTCCGGTCTCCGTATCCCTCGGTTAGACCACACTCGGAGCATTGTGCACAGTTCCGGTGTCCGTATCCCTCGGTTAGACCACACTCGGAGCACTGTGCACAATTCCGGTCTCCCTATCCCTTGTTTACAGCACACTCAGAGCTCTGTGCACAATTCCGGTCTTCGTATCCCTCAGGTAGACCACACTCGGAACACTGTGCACATTTCCGGTCTCCGTACCCCTCGATTAGACCACACTCGGAGCACCGTGCACAGTTCCGGTCTCCATATCCCTCGGTTAGACCACACTCGTAGCACCGTGCACAGTTCCGGTCTCTGTTTCCCTCGGTTAGACCACTCTTCGAGAACTGTGCACCTTTCTTGTCTCTGTCTCCCTTGGATAGATCAGACTCGGAGCATTGTGCACAGTTCTGGTCTCCGTATCCCTCTGTTACACCGCATTCGGTGCACTGTGCACAGTTCCAGTCTCCGTATCTTTCAGTTGGACCACACTCAGAGCACTGTGCACAGTTCCGGTCTCTGTATCCCTCAGTTAGACCACACTCGGAACACTGTGCACAATTCCGGTCTAAATATCCCGCGGTTAGACCACACTCGGAGTACTGTGCACATTTCCGGTTTCCGTACTCCTCGATTAGACCACACTCGGAGCACTGTGCACAGTTCCACTCTCCGTATCCCTCAGTTAGACCACATTCGGAGTACTGTGCACATTTCCGGTCTCCGTATCCCTCGGTTAGTCCACACTCGGAGCACTGCGCACATTTCCGGTCTCTTTATCCCTTGGTTAGACCACACTTGGAGCACTGTGCACAGTTCCGGTCTCCGTATCCCTCGGTTAGACCACACTCAGAGCACTGTGCACAGTTCCGGTCTCCATATCCCTCAGTTAGACCACACTCGGAGCACCGTGCACAATTCCAGTCTCCGTATCCCTCGGTTAGACCACACTCAGATCACTGTGCACAGTCCCGGTCTCCGTATCCCTCGCTTTGACCACACTTGGAGCACAGTGCACAATTCCGATCTCCGTATCCCTCGGTTAGACCACACGCGGAGTACTGTGCACAGTTCCGGTCTCCGTATCCCTCATTTAGACCACACTCGGAGCACCGTGCACAGTTCTGGTCTCTGTATCCCACAGTTAGACCACTCTCAGAGCACTGTGCACAGTTCCGGTCTCCGTATCCCTCAGTTAGACCACACTCGGAGCACTGTGCACAGTTCCGGTCTTCGTATCACTTGTTTAGACCACACTCGGAGCACTGTGCACAGTTCCAGTCTCCGTATCCCTCAGTTAGACCACACTCTGAGAACTGTGCACAGTTCCGGTCTCCGTACCCCTCGATTAGACCACACTCGGAGCACTGTGCACAGGTCCGATCTCCGTATCCCTCAGTAAGACCACACTCGGAGCACCGTGCTCAGCTCCGGTCCCCATATTCCTCAGTTAGACCACTCTCGGAGCACTGTGCACATTTCTGGTCTCCGTACCCTTGATTAGACAACACTCGGAGCACTGTGCACAGTTCCGTTCTCCCTATCTCTCGTTTAGACCACACTAGGGGTACTGTGCACAGTTCCGCTCTCCGTATCCCTTTGTTAGACCACACTCGGAGCACCGTGCACAGTTCCAATCTCTGTATCCCTGGGTTAGACCACACTCGGAGCACATTGCTCAGTTCCGGTCTCTGTATCCCTCAATTAGACCACACTCGGAGCACTGTGCACAGTTCCGGTCCCCATATTCCTCGGTTAGACCTCACCTGGAGCACTGTGCACAGTTCCGGTCTCCGTACCCGTTGGTTAGACCACACTCAGAGCGCTGTGCACAGTTCTGGTCTCCGTATCCCACAGTTAGACCACACTCGGAGCACTGTACACAGTTCCGGACTCCGTATCCGTCAGTCAGACCACACACGGATCACCGTGCACAGTTCCGGTCTCAGCATCCCTGGGTTAGACCACACTCGGAGCCCTTTGCGGAGTTCCGGTCTCTTTATCCCTTGGTTAGACCACATTCGGAGCACTGTGCACAGTTCTGGTGTCCGTATCCCTCGGTTAGAACACACTTGGAGCACTGTGCACAGTTCCGGTCTCCGTATCCCTCAGTTAGACCAGACTCGGAGCACCGTGCACAGTTCTGTTCTCCGTATCCCTCACATAGACCACACTCGGAGCACCGTGCACAGTTCCGGTCTCCGTATCCCTCGGTTAGACCACACTCGGAGCATTGTGCACAGTTCCGGTGTCCGTATCCCTCGGTTAGACCACACTCGGAGCACTGTGCACAATTCCGGTCTCCCTATCCCTTGTTTACAGCACACTCAGAGCTCTGTGCACAATTCCGGTCTTCGTATCCCTCAGGTAGACCACACTCGGAACACTGTGCACATTTCCGGTCTCCGTACCCCTCGATTAGACCACACTCGGAGCACCGTGCACAGTTCCGGTCTCCATATCCCTCGGTTAGACCACACTCGTAGCACCGTGCACAGTTCCGGTCTCTGTTTCCCTCGGTTAGACCACTCTTCGAGAACTGTGCACCTTTCTTGTCTCTGTCTCCCTTGGATAGACCAGACTCGGAGCATTGTGCACAGTTCTGGTCTCCGTATCCCTCTGTTACACCGCATTTGGTGCACTGTGCACAGTTCCAGTCTCCGTATCTTTCAGTTGGACCACACTCAGAGCACTGTGCACAGTTCCGGTCTCTGTATCCCTCAGTTAGACCACACTCGGAACACTGTGCACAATTCCGGTCTAAATATCCCGCGGTTAGACCACACTCGGAGTACTGTGCACATTTCCGGTTTCCGTACTCTTCGATTAGACCACACACGGAGCACTGTGCACAGTTCCACTCTCCGTATCCCTCAGTTAGACCACATTCGGAGTACTGTGCACATTTCCGGTCTCCGTATCCCTCGGTTAGTCCACACTCGGAGCACTGCGCACATTTCCGGTCTCTTTATCCCTTGGTTAGACCACACTTGGAGCACTGTGCACAATTCCAGTCTCCGTATCCCTCGGTTAGACCACACTCAGATCACTGTGCACAGTCCCGGTCTCCGTATCCCTCGCTTTGACCACACTTGGAGCACAGTGCACAATTCCGATCTCCGTATCCCTCGGTTAGACCACACTCGGAGTACTGTGCACAGTTCCGGTCTCCGTATCCCTCATTTAGACCACACTCGGAGCACCGTGCACAGTTCTGGTCTCTGTATCCCACAGTTAGACCACTCTCGGAGCACTGTGCACAGTTCCGGTCTCCGTATCCCTCAGTTAGACCACACCCGGAGCACTGTGCACAGTTCCGGTCTTCGTATCACTTGTTTAGACCACACTCGGAGCACTGTGCACAGTTCCGGTCTCCGTATCCCTCAGTTAGACCACACTCAGAGCACTGTGCACAGTTCCGGTCTCCGTATCCCTCAGTTAGACCACACTCGGAGAACTGTGCACAGTTCCGTTCTCCGTACCCCTCGATTAGACCACACTCGGAGCACTGTGCACAGTTCTGGTCTCCGTATCCCTCAATTAGACCACACTTGGAGCACTGTGCACAGTTCTGATCTCCGTATCCCTCAGTTAGCCCACACTTGGAGCACTGTGCACAGGTCCGATCTCCGTATCCCTCAGTAAGACCACACTCGGAGCACCGTGCTCAGCTCCGGTCCCCATATTCCTCAGTTAGACCACTCTCGGAGCACTGTGCACATTTCTGGTCTCCGTACCCTCGATTAGACAACACTCGGAGCACTGTGCACAGTTCCCTTCTCCCTATCTCTCGTTTAGACCACACTAGGGGTACTGTGCACAGTTCCGCTCTCCGTATCCCTTTGTTAGACCACACTCGGAGCACCGTGCACAGTTCCAATCTCTGTATCCCTGGGTTAGACCACCCTTGGAGCACCGTGCACAGTTCCAGTCTCCGTATCCTTCGGTTAGACCACACTCAGAGCACTGTGCACAGTTCCGGTCTCTGTATCCCTTAGTTAGACCACACTCGGAGCACCGTGCACAGTTCCAATCTCTGTATCCCTGGGTTAGACCACCCTTGGAGCACCAAGCACAGTTCCAGTCTCCGTATCCCTCAATTAGACCACACTCGGAGCACTGTGCACAGTTGCGGTCTCTGTATCCCTTAGTTAGACCACACTCAGAGCACCGTGCTCAGTTCCGGTCCGCATATTCCTCAGTTAGACCACACTCGGAGCACTGTGCACAGTTCCGGTCTCCATATCCCTCGTTTAGACCACACTAGGAGTACTGTGCACAGTTCCGGTCTCCGTATCCCTCTGTTAGACCACACTCGGAGCACCGTGCACAGTTCCGGTCCCCATATTCCTCGGTTAGACCTCACCTGGAGCACTGTGCACAGTTCCGGTCTCCGTACCCGTTGGTTAGACCACACTCAGAGCGCTGTGCACAGTTCTGGTCTCCGTATCCCACAGTTAGACCACACTCGGAGCACTGTGCACAGTTCCGGACTCCGTATCCGTCAGTCAGACCACACACGGATCACCGTGCACAGTTCCGGTCTCAGCATCCCTAGGGTTAGACCACACTCGGAGCCCTTTGCGGAGTTCCGGTCTCTTTATCCCTTGGTTAGACCACATTCGGAGCACTGTGCACAGTTCTGGTGTCCGTATCCCTCGGTTAGAACACACTTGGAGCACTGTGCACAGTTCCGGTCTCCGTATCCCTCAGTTAGACCAGACTCGGAGCACCGTGCACAGTTCTGTTCTCCGTATCCCTCACATAGACCACACTCGGAGCACCGTGCACAGTTCCGGTCTCTGTATCCCTCGGTTAGACCACACTCGGAGCACTGTGCACAATTCCGGTCTCCCTATCCCTTGTTTAGAGCACACTCAGAGCTCTGTGCACAATTCCGGTCTTCGTATCCCTCAGGTAGACCACACTCGGAACACTGTGCACATTTCCGGTCTCCGTACCCCTCGATTAGACCACACTCGGAGCACTGTGCACAATTCTGGTCTCCGTATCCATCGGTTAGACCACACTCGGAGTACTGTTAACAGTTCCATACACCGTCTCCCTCGGTTAGACCGTATTCGAAGACTGTGCACCGTTCCGGTCCTAGTATCCCTCGGTTAGACCATACTTGGAGCACTGTGCACCCTTCCAGTCTCCGTATGCCTGCGTTAGATCACACTCGGGAGCACCGTGCACACTTCCGGTCTCCGTATCCCTTGGTTGTGCACCGTTCTTGTCTCTGTGTCCCTTGGATATACCAGACTCGGAGCATTGTGCACAGTTCTGGTCTCCGTATCCCTCAGTTAGACCACACTCGGAGCACCGTGCACAGTTCCAGTCTCCATATCCCTCGGTTAGCCCACATTCGGAGCACTGTCCGCAGTTCCGAACTCTGTATCCCTCAGTTTGACCACACTCGGAACACTGTGCACAATTCCGGTCTAAGTATCCCGCGGTTAGACCACACTCGGAGCACTGTGCACATTTTAGGTCTCCATACTCCTCGGTTAGACCACACTCGGAGCACTGTGCACAGTTCCGCTCACCGTATCCCTCGGTTAGACCACACTTGGAGCACTGTGCACAGTTCCGGTCTCTGTATCCCTCAGTTAGACCAGGCTCGGAACACTGTGCACAATTCCGGTCTAAATATCCCGCGGTTAGACCAGACTCGGAGCACTGTGCGCAGTTCCACTCTCCGTATCCCTCGGTTAGACCACATTCGGAGACTGTGCACAGTTCCGGTCTCCGTAACCCTCGGTTAGACCACACTCGGAGCACTGTGCACAGTTCCGGTCTCTGTATCCCTCAGTTAGACCACACTCGGAGCACTGTGCACAGTTCCGGTCTCCGTATCCCTCAGTTAGACCACACTCAGAGCACTGTGCACAGTTCCGGTCTCCGTATCCCTCGGTTAGAACACACTTGGAGCACTGTGCACAGTTCCGGTCTCCGTATCCCTCAGTTAGACAACACTGGGAGCACGGTGCACAGTTCCGGTCTCCGTATCCCTCGGTTAGACCACACTCGGAGCACTGTGCACAATTCCTGTCTCTCTATCCCTTGTTTACAGCACACTCAGAGCTCTGTGCACAATTCCGGTCTCCGTATCCCTCGGTTAGAACACACTTGGAGCACTGTGCACAGTTCCGGTCTCCGTATCCCTCGGTTAGAACACACTTGGAGCACTGTGCACAGTTCCGGTCTCCGTATCCCTCGGTTAGACCACACCCGGAGCACCGTGCACTGTTTCTGCCTCCGTATCCCTCAGTTAGAACACACTCGGAGCACTGTGCACAGTTCTGGTCTTCGTAACACTTGCTTAAGCCACATTCGGAGTACTGTGCACAGTTCCGGTCTCCGTATCCCTCGGTTAGACCACGCTTGGAGCACTGTGCACAGTTCCGGTCTCCGTATCCCTCGGTTAGAACACACTTGGAGCACTGTGCACAGTTCCGGTCTCTGTATCCCTCAGTTAGACCACACCCGGAGCACCGTGCACTGTTTCTGCCTCCGTATCCCTCGGTTAGAACGCACTTGGAGCACTGTGCACAGTTCCGGTCTCCGTATCCCTCAGTTAGAATAGACTCGCAGCACCGTGGACAGTTCCGGTCTCCGTAACCCTCAATTAGACCACACTCGGAGCACTGTGCACATTTCCGGGGTCCGTACTCCTCGATTAGTCTACTCTCGGAGCACTGTACACAGTTCCACTCTCCGTATCCCTCGGCCACATTCGGAGACTGTTCACAGTTCTGTTCTCCGTATCCCTCGGTTAGACCACACTTGCAGCACCGTGCACCATTCCGGTCTCCGTATCCCTCAGTTAGACCACACTCGGAGCACAGTTCACAGTTCCAATCTCTGTATCCCTGGGTTAGACCACACTTGGAGCACCATGCACAGTTCCAGTCTCCGTATCCTTCGGTTAGACCACACTCGGAGCACCATGTACTGTTCTGGTCTCCGTATCCCTCAATTAGACCAGTCTCGGAGCACCGTTCACAGTTCCGGTCTCCGTATCCCTTGGTTAGACCACACTTGGAGAACTGTGCACCGTTCTTGTCTCTGTGTCCCTTTGATATACCAGACTCGGAGCATTGTGCACAGTTCCGGTCTCCATATCCCTCAGTTAGACCACACTCGGAGCACCGTGCACAGTTCCAGTCTCCATATCCCTCGGTTAGCCCACACTCGGAGCACTGTCCACAGTTCCGGTCTCTGTATCCCTCAGTTAGACCACACTCGGAACACTGTGCACAATTCCGGTCTAAGTATCCCGCGGTTAGACCACACTCGGAGCACTGTGCACATTTTAGGTCTCCATACTCCTCGGTTAGACCACACTCGGAGCACTGTGCACAGTTCCACTCACCGTATCCCTCAGTTAGACCACACTTGGAGCACTGTGCACAGTTCCGGTCTCTGTATCCCTCAGTTAGACCACGCTCGGAACACTGTGCACAATTCCGGTCTAAATATCCCGCGGTTAGACCACCCTCGGAGCACTGTGCGCAGTTCCACTCTCCGTATCCCTCGGTTAGACCACGTTCGGAGACTGTGTACAGTTCCGGTCTCCGTAACCCTCGGTTAGCCCACACTCGGAGCACCGTGCATTGTTTCAGTCTCCGTATCCCTGGGTTAGACCACTCTCGGAGCACCGTGCACAGTTCCGGTCTCCGTACCCCTCAGTTAGACCACACTCGGAGCACTGTGCACTGTTCCGGTCTCCGTATCCCTCGGTTAGAACACACTCGGAGCACTGTGCACAGTTCCGGTCTCCGTATCCCTCGGTTAGACCACACTCGGAGCACCGTGCACAGTTCCGGTCTCCGTATCCCTCGGTTAGACCACACTCGGAGCAACGTGTACAGTTCCGGTCTCCGTAACCATCAATTAGACCACACTCGGAGCACTGTGCACATTTGCGGTCTCTGTATCACTCTGTTAGACCACACTCGGAGCACTGTGCACATTTCCGATCTCCGTATCCCTCAGTCAGTCCAAACTCGGAGCACTGTGCACAGATCCGGTCCCCGTATTCCTCAGTTAGACCACTCTCGGAAAACTGTGCACATTTCTGGTCTCCGTACCCTCGATTAGACCACACTCGGAGCACTGTGCACAGTTCCGATCTCCCTATCCCTCGTTTACACCACACTCGGAACACTGTGCACAGTTCCATTTCCTTATCCCTCGGTTAGACCATATTCGGAGACTGTGCACAGTTCCGCTCTCCGTATCCCTCGGTTAGACCACACTCGGAGCACCGTGCACAGTACCGGTCTCCGTATCCCTCGGTTAGAACACACTTGGAGCACTGTGCACAATTCCGGTCTCCGTATCCCTCAGTGAGACCACACTCGGCGCACTGTGCACAGTTCCGGTCTTTGTATCACTCAGTTAGACCACACTCGGAGAACTGTGCACAGTTCCGGTCTCCATATCCCTCGTTTAGACCACACTAGGAGTACTGTGCACAGTTCCGCTCTCCATATCCCTCTGTTAGACCACACTCAGAGCATCGTGCACAGTTCCGGTCCCCATATTCATCGGTTAGACCACTCCAGGAGCACTGTGCACAGTTGCGGTCTCCGTATTCCTCGGTTAGACCACACTTGGAGCACTGTGCACAGTTCCGGTCCCCGTATTCCTCGGTTAGACCACACTTGGAGCACTGTGCACAGTTCCGGTCTCCGTACCCGTTGGTTAGACCACACTCAGAGCACTGTGCACAGTTCTGGTCTCCGTATCCCGCAGTTAGACCACACTCGGAGCACTTTGCACATTTCCGGTCTCCGTAATCCTCGATTAGACTACACTCGGAGCACTGTGCACAGTTCCACTCTCCGTATCCCTCGGCTAGACCACATTCGGAGACTGTGCACAGTTCCGGTCTCCGTATCCCTGCGTTTGACCACACTTGTAGCACCGTGCACTTTTTCAGTCTCCGTATCCCTGGGTTAGACCACACTCGGAGCACCATGCACAGTTCTGGTCTGGGTATCCCTCGGTTAGACCACACTCGGAGCACGGTGCACAGTTCCGGTCTCCGTATCCCTGGGTTAGACCACACTCGGAGCACCGTGCACAGTTCCAATCTCTGTATCCCTGGGTTAGACCACACTTGGAGCACCGTGCACAGTTCCAGTCTCCGTATCCTTCGGTTAGACCACACGCGGAGCACCGTGTACTGTTCTGGTCTCCGTACCCGTTGGTTAGACCACACTCAGAGCGCTGTGCACAGTTCTGGTCTCCGTATCCCACAGTTAGACCACACTTGGAGCACTGTGCACAGTTCCGGTTTCCGTATCCCTCAGTTAGACCACACTCGGATCTCCGTGCACAGTTCCGGTTTCAGCATCCCTGGGTTAGACCACACTCGGAGCCCTTTGCGGAGTTCCGGTCTCTTTATCCCTTGGTTAGACCACATTCGGAGTACTGTGCAAAGTTCTGGTGTCCGTATCCCTCGGTTAGACCACACGCGGAGCACTGTGCACAGTTCCGGTCTCCGTATCCCTCGGTAAGAACACACTTGGATCACTGTGCACAGTTCCGTTCTCCGTATCCCTCAGTTAGACCAGACTCGGAGCACCGTGCACAGTTCTGTTCTCCGTATCCCTCAGTCAGTCCAAACTCGGAGCACTGTGCACAGCTCCGGTCCCCGTATTCCTCAGTTAGACCACTCTCGGAAAACTGTGCACATTTCTGGTCTCCGTACCCTCGATTAGACCACACTCGGAGCACTGTGCACAGTTCCGATCTCCCTATCCCTCGTTTACACCACACCCGGAACACTGTGCACAGTTCCATTCTCCTTATCCCTCGGTTAGACCATATTCGGAGACTGTGCACAGTTCCGCTCTCCGTATCCCTCAGTTAGACCACACTCGGAGCACCATGCACAGTACCGGTCTCCGTACCCCTCGGTTAGAACACACTTGGAGCACTGTGCACAATTCCGGTCTCCGTATCCCTCAGTGAGACCACACTCGGAGCACTGTGCACAGTTCCGGTCTCTGTATCACTCAGTTAGACCACACTCGGAGAACTGTGCACAGTTCCGGTCTCCATATCCCTCGTTTAGACCACACTAGGTGTACTGTGCACAGTTCCGGTCTCCATATCCCTCTGTTAGACCACACTCGGAGCACCGTGCACAGTTCCGGTCCCCGTATTCCTCGGTTAGACCACACATGGAGCACTGTGCACAGTTCCGGTCTCCGTACCCGTTGGTTAGACCACACTCAGAGCGCTGTGCAGAGTTCTGGTCTCCGTATCCCACAGTTAGACCACACTCGGAGCACTGTGCACATTTCCGGTCTCCGTACTCCTCGATTAGACTACACTCGGAGCACTGTGCACAGTTCCACTCTCCGTATCCCTCGGCTAGACCACATTCGGAGACTGTGCACAGTTCCGGTCTCCGTATCCATGTGTTAGACCACACTTGTAGCACCGTGCACTTTTTCAGTCTCCGTATCCCTGGGTTAGACCACACACGGAGCACCGTGCACAGTTCCGGTCTGGGTATCCCTCGGTTAGACCACACTCGGAGCACCGTGCACAGTTCTGGTCTCCGTTTCCCTCAGTTGGACCACACTCGGAGCACTGTGCACAGTTCCGGCCTCCGTATCCCTCAGTTAGACCACACTCAGAGCACCGTGCATGGTTCCGGTCTCCGTATACCTCAGTTAGACCACACTTGGATCACTGGGCACACTTCCAGTCTCCGTATCCCTGCCTTTGTCCACACTCGGAGCACCGTGCACAGTTCCAGTCTCCGTATCTCTCAGTTAGACCACACTCGGAGCACCGTGCACAGTTCGAGTCTCTGTATCCCTTGGTTAGACCACACTTGGAGAACTGTGCACCGTTCTTGTCTCTGTGTCCCTTGGATTGACCAGACTCGGAGCATTGTGCACAGTTCCGGTCTCCGTATCCCTCAGGTAGACCACACTCGGAGCACTGTGCACAGTTCCGGTCTCTGTATCCCTGAGTTAGACCACACTCGGAACACTGTGCAGAATTCCGGTCTAAGTATCCCGCGGTTAGACCACACTCGGAGCACTGTGCACATTTCCGGTATCCATACTCCTCGGTTAGACCACACTCGGAGCACTGTGCACAGTTCCGCTCACCGTATCCCTCGGTTAGACCACACTTGGAGCACCGTGCACAGTTCCGGTCTCCGTATACCTCAGTTAGACCACACTTGGATCACTGTGCACACTTCCAGTCTCCGTATCCTTGCCTTTGATCACACTCGGAGCACCGTGCACAGTTCCAGTCTCCGTATCTCTCAGTAAGACCACACTTGGAGCACCGTGCACAGTTCCAGTCTCCGTATCCCTTGGTTAGACCACACTTGGAGAACTGTGCACCGTTCTTGTCTCTGTGTCCCTTGGATAGACCAGACCCGGAGCATTGTGCACAGTTCCGGTCTCCGTATCCCTCAGTTAGACCACACTTGTAGCACTGTGCACTTTCTCAGTCTCCGTATCCCTGGTTTAGACCACACTCGGAGCACCGTGCACAGTTCCGGTCTCCGTATCCCTCATTTAGACCACACTCGGAGCACCGTGCACACTTCTGGTCTCCGTATCCCTCAGTTAGACCACACTCGGAGCACTGTGCACAGTTCCGGTCTACCTATCCCTCGGTTAGACCACACCCGGAGCACCGTGCACAGTTCCGGTCTCCATATCCCTCGGTTAGACCACACCCGGAGCACTGTGCACAATTCCACTCTCCGTATCCCTCGGTTAGACCACACTCGGAGCATTGTGCACAGTTCTGGTGTCCGTATCCCTCGGTTAGACCACACTCGGATCACTGTGCACAATTCCGGTCTCCCTATCCCTTGTTTAGAGCACACTCAGAGCTCTGTGCACAATTCCGGTCTTCGTATCCCTCAGGTAGACCACACTCGGAACACTGTGCACATTTCCGGTCTCCGTACCCCTCGATTAGACCACACTCGGAGCACTGTGCACAGTTCCGGTCTCCGTATCCCTCAGTTAGACCACACTCGGAGCACCGTGCACAGTTCCGGTCTCTGTATCCTTCGGTTAGACCACACTCGGAGCACCATGTATTGTTCTGGTCTCCGTATCCCTCAATTAGACCACACTCAGAGCACTGTGCACAGTTGCGGTCTCTGTATCCCTCAGTTAGACCACACTCAGAGCACCGTGCTCAGTTCCGGTCCGCATATTCCTCAGTTAGACCACACTCGGAGCACTGTGCACAGTTCCGGTCTCCATATCCCTCGTTTAGACCACACTAGGAGTACTGTGCACAGTTCCGGTCTCCGTATCCCTCTGTTAGACCACACTCGGAGCACCGTGCACAGTTCCGGTCCCCATATTCCTCGGTTAGACCTCACCTGGAGCACTGTGCACAGTTGCGGTCTCCGTACCCGTTGGTTAGACCACACTCAGAGCGCTGTGCACAGTTCTGGTCTCCGTATCCCACAGTTAGACCACACTCGGAGCACTGTGCACAGTTCCGGACTCCGTATCCGTCAGTCAGACCACACACGGATCACCGTGCACAGTTCCGGTCTCAGCATCCCTAGGGTTAGACCACACTCGGAGCCCTTTGCGGAGTTCCGGTCTCTTTATCCCTTGGTTAGACCACATTCGGAGCACTGTGCACAGTTCTGGTGTCCGTATCCCTCGGTTAGAACACACTTGGAGCACTGTGCACAGTTCCGGTCTGCGTATCCCTCAGTTAGACCAGACTCGGAGCACCGTGCACAGTTCTGTTCTCCGTATCCCTCACATAGACCACACTCGGAGCACCGTGCACAGTTCCGGTCTCTGTATCCCTCGGTTAGACCACACTCGGAGCATTGTGCACAGTTCCGGTGTCCGTATCCCTCGGTTAGACCACACTCGGAGCACTGTGCACAATTCCGGTCTCCCTATCCCTTGTTTAGAGCACACTCAGAGCTCTGTGCACAATTCCGGTCTTCGTATCCCTCAGGTAGACCACACTCGGAACACTGTGCACATTTCCGGTCTCCGTACCCCTCAATTAGACCACACACGGAGCACTGTGCACAATTCTGGTCTCCGTATCCATCGGTTAGACCACACTCGGAGTACTGTTAACAGTTCCATACACCGTCTCCCTCGGTTAGACCGTATTCGAAGACTGTGCACCGTTCCGGTCCTAGTATCCCTCGGTTAGACCATACTTGGAGCACTGTGCACACTTCCAGTCTCCGTATGCCTGCGTTAGATCACACTCGGGAGCACCGTTCACAGTTCCGGTCTCCGTATCCCTTGGTTAGACCATACTTGGAGAACTGTGCACCGTTCTTGTCTCTGTGTCCCTTGGATATACCAGACTCGGAGCACCGTGCACAGTTCTGGTCTCCGTATCCCTCAGTTAGACCACACTCGGAGCACCGTGCACAGTTCCAGTCTCCATATCCCTCGGTTAGCCCACATTCGGAGCACTGTCCGCAGTTCCGAACTCTGTATCCCTCAGTTTGACCACACTCGGAACACTGTGCACAAATCCGGTCTAAGTATCCCGCGGTTAGACCACACTCGGAGCACTGTGCACATTTTAGGTCTCCATACTCCTCGGTTAGACCACACTCGGAGCACTGTGCACAGTTCCGCTCACCGTATCCCTCGGTTAGACCACACTTGGAGCACTGTGCACAGTTCCGGTCTCTGTATCCCTCAGTTAGACCAGGCTCGGAACACTGTGCACAATTCCGGTCTAAATATCCCGCGGTTAGACCAGACTCGGAGCACTGTGCGCAGTTCCACTCTCCGTATCCCTCGGTTAGACCACATTCGGAGACTGTGCACAGTTCCGGTCTCCGTAACCCTCGGTTAGCCCACACTCGGAGCACTGTGCACAGTTCCGGTCTCTGTATCCCTCAGTTAGACCACACTCGGAGCACTGTGCACAGTTCCAATCTCTGTATCCCTGGGTTAGACCACACTTGGAGCACCATGCACAGTTCCAGTCTCCGTATCCTTCGGTTAGACCACACTCGGAGCACCATGTACTGTTCTGGTCTCCGTATCCCTCAATTAGACCACACTCGGAGCACTGTGCACAGTTGTGGTCTCTGTATTCCTCAGGTAGACCACACTCGGAAAACCGTGCTCAGTTCCGGTCCCCATATTCCTCAGTTAGACCACACTCTGAGCACTGTGCACAGTTCCGGTCTCCATATCCCTCGTTTAGACCACACTAGGAGTACTGTGCACAGTTCCGGTCTCCATATCCCTCGTTTAGACCACGCTAGGAGTACTGTGCACAGTTCCGCTCTCCGTATCCCTCTGTTAGACCACACTCGGAGCACCGTGCACAGTTCCGGTCCCCATATTCCTCGGTTAGATCACTCCTGGAGCACTGTGCACAGTTCCGGTCTCTGTACCCGTTGGTTAGACCACACTCAGAGCGCTGAGCACAGTTCTTGTCCCCGTATCCCACAGTTAGAACACGCTCGGAGCACTGTGCACAGTTCCGGAATCCGTATTCCTCAGTCAGACCACACACGGATCACCGTGCACAGTTCCGGTCTCAGCATCCCTGGGTTAGACCACACTCGGAGCCCTTTGCGGAGTTCCGGTCTCTTTATCCCTTGGTTAGACCACATTCGGAGCACTGTGCACAGTTCCGGTCTCTGTATCCCTCGGTTAGACCACACTCGGAGCATTGTGCACAGTTCCGGTGTCCGTATCCCTCGGTTAGACCACACTCGGAGCACTGTGCACAATTCCGGTCTCCCTATCCCTTGTTTAGAGCACACTCAGAGCTCTGTGCACAATTCCGGTCTTCGTATCCCTCAGGTAGACCACACTCGGAACACTGTGCACATTTCCGGTCTCCGTACCCTTCGATTAGAACACACTCGGAGCACTGTGCACAATTCTGGTCTCCGTATCCATCGGTTAGACCACACTCGGAGTACTGTTAACAGTTCCATACACCGTCTCCCTCGTTTAGACCATATTCGGAGACTGTGCACTGTTCCGGTCCTAGTATCCCTCGGTTAGACCACACTTGGAGCACTGTGCACACTTCCAGTCTCCGTATCCCTGCGTTAGATCACACTCGGAGCACCGTGCACGGTTCCGGTCTTTATATCCCTCGGTTAGACCACACTTAGAGCAGCGTGCACAGTTCCAGTCTCCGTATCCCTCAGTTAGACCAGTCTCGGAGCACCGTTCACAGTTCCGTCTCCGTATCCCTTGGTTAGACCATACTTGGAGAACTGTGCACCGTTCTTGTCTCTGTGTCCCTTTGATATACCAGACTCGGAGCATTGTGCACAGTTCCGGTCTCCATATCCCTCAGTTAGACCACACTCGGAGCACCGTGCACAGTTCCAGTCTCCATATCCCTCAGTTAGCCCACACTCGGAGCACTGTCCACAGTTCCGGTCTCTGTATCCCTCAGTTAGACCACACTCGGAACACTGTGCACAATTCCGGTCTAAGTATCCCGCGGTTAGACCACACTCGGAGCACTGTGCACATTTTAGGTCTCCATACTCCTCGGTTAGACCACACTCGGAGCACTGTGCACAGTTCCGCTCACCGTATCCCTCAGTTAGACCACACTTGGAGCACTGTGCACAGTTCCGGTCTCTGTATCCCTCAGTTAGACCACGCTCGGAACACTGTGCACAATTCCGGTCTAAATATCCCGCGGTTAGACCACCCTCGGAGCACTGTGCGCAGTTCCACTCTCCGTATCCCTCGGTTAGACCACATTCGGAGACTGTGCACAGTTCCAGTCTCCGTAACCCTCGGTTAGCCCACACTCGGAGCACCGTGCATTGTTTCAGTCTCCGTATCCCTGGGTTAGACCACTCTCGGAGCACCGTGCACAGTTCCGGTCTCCGTACCCCTCAGTTAGACCACACTCGGAGCACTGTGCACTGTTCCGGTCTCCGTATCCCTCGGTTAGAACACACTCGGAGCACTGTGCACAGTTCCGGTCTCCGTATCCCTCGGTTAGACCACACTCGGAGCACCGTGCACAGTTCCGGTCTCCGTATCCCTCGGTTAGACCACACTCGGAGCAACGTGTACAGTTCCGGTCTCCGTAACCATCAATTAGACCACACTCGGAGCACTGTGCACAGTTCCGCTCACCGTATCCCTCGGTTAGACCACACTTGGAGCACTGTGCACAGTTCCGGTCTCTGTATCCCTCAGTTAGACCACGCTCGGAACACTATGCACAATTCCGGTCTAAATATCCCGCGGTTAGACCAGACTCGGAGCACTGTGCGCAGTTCCACTCTCCGTATCCCTCGGTTAGACCACATTCGGAGACTGTGCACAGTTCCGGTCTCCGTAACCCTCGGTTAGACCACACTCGGAGCACTGTGCACAGTTCTGGTCTCTGTATCCCTCAGTTAGACCACACTCGGAGCACTGTGCACAGTTCCAATCTCTGTATCCCTGGGTTAGACCACACTTGGAGCACCATGCACAGTTCCAGTCTCCGTATCCTTCGGTTAGACCACACTCGGAGCACCATGTACTGTTCTGGTCTCCGTATCCCTCAATTAGACCACACTCGGAGCACTGTGCACAGTTGTGGTCTCTGTATTCCTCAGGTAGACCACACTCGGAAAACCGTGCTCAGTTCCGGTCCCCATATTCCTCAGTTAGACCACACTCTGAGCACTGTGCACAGTTCCGGTCTCCATATCCCTCGTTTAGACCACACTAGGAGTACTGTGCACAGTTCCGCTCTCCGTATCCCTCTGTTAGACCACACTCGGAGCACCGTGCACAGTTCCGGTCCCCATATTCCTCGGTTAGATCACTCCTGGAGCACTGTGCACAGTTCCGGTCTCTGTACCCGTTGGTTAGACCACACTCAGAGCGCTGTGCACAGTTCTGGTCCCCGTATCCCACAGTTAGACCACACTCGGAGCACTGTGCACAGTTCCGGAATCCGTATCCTCAGTTAGACCACACACGGATCACCGTGCACAGTTCCGGTCTCAGCATCCCTGGGTTAGACCACACTCGGAGCCCTTTGCGGCAGTTCCGGTCTCTTTATCCCTTGGTTAGACCACATTCGGAGCACTGTGCACAGT
This sequence comes from Carcharodon carcharias, assembly GCF_017639515.1. Classification (NCBI taxonomy): domain Eukaryota; kingdom Metazoa; phylum Chordata; class Chondrichthyes; order Lamniformes; family Lamnidae; genus Carcharodon; species Carcharodon carcharias. Next base: position 1,121,528 of record NW_024470722.1, read on the forward strand.
TCCGGTCTCTGTATCCCTCGGTTAGACCACACTCGGAGCATGTGCACAGTTCCGGTGTCCGTATCCCTCGGTTAGACCACACTCAGAGCACTGTGCACAATTCCGGTCTCCGTATCCCTTGTTAGAGCACACTCAGAGCTCTGTGCACAATTCCGGTCTTCGTATCCCTCAGGTAGACCACACTCGGAACACTGTGCACATTTCCGGTCTCCGTACCCTCGATTAGAACACACTCGGAGCACTGTGCACAATTCTGGTCTCCGTATCCATCGGTTAGACCACACTCGGAGTACTGTTAACAGTTCCATACACCGTCTCCCTCGTTTAGACCATATTCGGAGACTGTGCACTGTTCCGGTCCTAGTATCCCTCGGTTAGACCACACTTGGAGCACTGTGCACACTTCCAGTCTCCGTATCCCTGCGTTAGATCACACTCGGAGCACCGTGCACGGTTCCGGTCTTTATATCCCTCGGTTAGACCACACTTAGAGCAGCGTGCACAGTTCCAGTCTCCGTATCCCTCAGTTAGACCAGTCTCGGAGCACCGTTCACAGTTCCGGTCTCCGTATCCCTTGGTTAGACCATACTTGGAGAACTGTGCACCGTTCTTGTCTCTGTGTCCCTTTGATATACCAGACTCGGAGCATTGTGCACAGTTCCGGTCTCCATATCCCTCAGTTAGACCACACTCGGAGCACCGTGCACAGTTCAGTCTCCATATCCCTCAGTTAGCCCACACTCGGAGCACTGTCCACAGTTCCGGTCTCTGTATCCCTCAGTTAGACCACACTCGGAACACTGTGCACAATTCCGGTCTAAGTATCCCGCGGTTAGACCACACTCGGAGCACTGTGCACATTTTAGGTCTCCATACTCCTCGGTTAGACCACACTCGGAGCACTGTGCACAGTTCCGCTCACCGTATCCCTCAGTTAGACCACACTTGGAGCACTGTGCACAGTTCCGGTCTCTGTATCCCTCAGTTAGACCATGCTCGGAACACTGTGCACAATTCCGGTCTAAATATCCCGCGGTTAGACCACCCTCGGAGCACTGTGCGCAGTTCCACTCTCCGTATCCCTCGGTTAGACCACATTCGGAGACTGTGCACAGTTCCGGTCTCCGTAACCCTCGGTTAGCCCACACTCGGAGCACCGTGCATTGTTTCAGTCTCCGTATCCCTGGGTTAGACCACTCTCGGAGCACCGTGCACAGTTCCGGTCTCCGTACCCCTCAGTTAGACCACACTCGGAGCACTGTGCACTGTTCCGGTCTCCGTATCCCTCGGTTAGAACACACACGGAGCACTGTGCACAGTTCCGGAATCCGTATCCCTCAGTCAGACCACACACGGATCACCGTGCACAGTTCCGGTCTCAGCATCCCTAGGGTTAGACCACATTCGGAGCCCTTTGCGGAGTTCTGGTCTCTTTATCCCTTGGTTAGACCACATACGGAGCACTGTGCACAGTTCTGGTGTCTGTATCCCTCGGTTAGACCACACTTGGATCACTGTGCACAGTTCTGGTCTCCATATCCCTCAGTTTGACCAGACTCGGAGCACTGTGCACAGTTCTGTTGTCCGTATCCCTCAGTTAGACCAGACTCGGAGCACCGTGCACAGTTCTGTTCTCCGTATCCCTCAGTTAGACCACACTCGGAGAACCGTGCACAGTTCCGGTCTACGTATCCCTCGGTTAGACCACACCCGGAGCACTGTGCACAGTTCCGGTGTCCGTATCCCTCGGTTAGACCACACTCGGAGCACTGTGCACAATTCCGGTCTCCCTATCCCTTGTTTAGAGCACACTCAGAGCTCTGTGCACAATTCCGGTCTTCGTATCCCTCAGGTAGACCACACTCGGAACACTGTGCACATTTCCGGTCTCCGTACCCCTCGATTAGACCACACTCGGAGAACTGTGCACAATTCTGGTCTCCGTATCCATCGGTTAGACCACACTCGGAGTACTGTTAACAGTTCCGTACACCGTCTCCCTCGGTTAGACCATATTCGGAGACTGTGCACTGTTCCGGTCCTTGTATCCCTCGGTTAGACCACACTCGGAGCACCGTGCACAGTTCCAGTCTCCGTATCCCTGCGTTAGATCACACTCGGAGCACCGTGCACAGTTCCGGTCTCCGTATCCCTTGGTTAGACCATACTTGGAGAACTGTGCACCGTTCTTGTCTCTGTGTCCCTTGGATATACCAGACTCGGAGCATTGTGCACAGTTCCGGTCTCTGTATCCCTCAGTTAGACCACACTCGGAGCACCGTGCACAGTTCCAGTCTCCATATCCCTCAGTTAGCCCACACTCGGAGCACTGTGCACAGTTCCGGTCTCTGTATCCCTCAGTTAGACCACACTCGGAACACTGTGCACAATTCCGGTCTCAGCATCCCTGGGTTAGACCACACTCGGAGCCCTTTGTGGAGTTCCGGTCTCTTTATCCCTTGGTTAGACCACATTCGGAGCACTGTGCACAATTCCGGTCTCTGTATCCCTGGGTTAGACCACACTCGGAGCACTGTGCACAGTTCTGGTGTCCGTATCCCTCGGTTAGACCACACTTGGATCACTGTGCACAGTTCCGGTCTCCATATCCCTCAGTTTGACCAGACTCAGAGCACTGTGCACAATTCCGGTCTCCGTATCCCTCAGTTTGACCAGACTCAGAGCACTGTGCACAGTTCCGGTCTACGTATCCCTCGGTTAGACCACACTCGGAGCATTGTGCACAGTTCTGGTGTCCGTATCCCTCGGTTAGACCACACTCGGAGCACTGTGCACAATTCCGGTCTCCCTATCCCTTGTTTAGAGCACACTCAGAGCTCTGTGCACAATTCCGGTCTTCGTATCCCTCAGGTAGACCACACTCGGAACACTGTGCACATTTCCGGTCTCCGTACCCCTCGATTAGACCACACTCGGAGAACTGTGCACAATTCTGGTCTCCGTATCCATCGGTTAGACCACACTCGGAGTAGTGTTAACAGTTCCGTACACCGTCTCCCTCGGTTAGACCATATTTGGAGACTGTGCACCGTTCCGGTCCTAGTATCCCTCGGTTAGACCACACTTGGAGCACTGTGCACCCTTCTTGTCTCTGTGTCCCTTGGATATACCAGACTCGGAGCATTGTGCACAGTTCCGGTCTCCGTATCCCTCAGTTAGACCACACTCGGAGCACCGTGCACAGTTCCAGTCTCCATATCCCTCAGTTAGCCCACACTCGGAGCACTGTGCACAGTTCCGGTCTCTGTATCCCTCAGTTAGACCACACTCGGAACACTGTGCACAATTCCGGTCTAAGTATCCCGCGGTTAGACCACACTCGGAGCACTGTGCACATTTTAGGTCTCCATACTCCTCGGTTAGACCACACTCGGAGCACTGTGCACAGTTCCGCTCACCGTATCCCTCGGTTAGACCACACTTGGAGCACTGTGCACAGTTCCGGTCTGTGTATCCCTCAGTTAGACCACGCTCGGAGCACCGTGCACAGTTCCGGTCTCCGTATCCCTTGGTTAGACCATACTTGGAGAACTGTGCACCGTTCTTGTCTCTGTGTCCCTTGGATATACCAGACTCGGAGCACTGTGCGCAGTTCCACTCTCCGTATCCCTCAGTTAGACCACACTCGGAGCACCGTGCATTGTTTCAGTCTCCGTATCCCTGGGTTAGACCACTCTCGGAGCACTATGCAAAGTTCCGGTCTCCGTATCCCTCGGTTAGAACACACTTGGAGCACTGTGCACAGTTCCGGTCTCCGTATCCCTCGGTTAGACCACACTTGGAGCACGGTGCACAATTCCGGTCTCCGTATCCCTCAATTAGACCACACCCGGAGCACCGTGCACTGTTTCTGCCTCCGTATCCCTCGGTTAGAACACACTTGGAGCACTGTGCACAGTTCCGGTCTCCGTATCCCTCAGTTAGACTAGACTCGCAGCAACGTGGACAGTTCCGGTCTCCGTATCCCTCGATTAGACCACACCCGGAGCACTGTGCACAATTCCTGTCTCTCTATCCCTTGTTTACAGCACACTCAGAGCTCTGTGCACAATTCCGGTCTTCGTATCCCTCAGGTAGACCGCACTCGGAACACTGTGCACATTTCCGGTCTCCGTACCCCTCGATTAGACCACACTCGGAGAACTGTGCACAATTCTGGTCTCCGTATCCATCGGTTAGACCACACTCGGAGTACTGTTAACAGTTCCATACACCGTCTCCCTCGGTTAGACCATATTCGGAGACTGTGCACCATTCCGGTCCTAGTATCCCTCGGTTAGACCACACTTGGAGCACTGTGCACACTTCCAGTCTCCGTATCCCTGCGTTAGATCACACTCGGAGCACCGTGCACAGTTCCGGTCTCCATATCCCTTGGTTAGACCATACTTGGAGAACTGTGCACCGTTCTTGTCTCTGTGTCCCTTGGATATACCAGACTCGGAGCATTGTGCACAGTTCCGGTCTCCGTATCCCTCAGTTAGACCACACTCGGAGCACCGTGCACAGTTCCAGTCTCCATATCCCGCAGTTAGCCCACACTCGGAGCACTGTGCACAGTTCCGGTCTCTGTATCCCTCAGTTAGACCACACTCGGAACACTGTGCACAATTCCGGTCTAAGTATCCCGCGGTTAGACAACACTCGGAGCACTGTGCACATTTTAGGTCTCCATACTCCTCGGTTAGACCACACTCGGAGCACTGTGCACAGTTCCGCTCACCGTATCCCTCGGTTAGACCACACTTGGAGCACTGTGCACAGTTCCGGTCTCTGTATCCCTCAGTTAGACCACGCTCGGAGCACCGTGCACAGTTCCGGTCTCCGTATCCCTTGGTTAGACCATACTTGGAGAACTGTGCACCGTTCTTGTCTCTGTGTCCCTTGGATATACCAGACTCGGAGCACTGTGCGCAGTTCCACTCTCCGTATCCCTCAGTTAGACCACACTCGGAGCACTGTGCATTGTTTCAGTCTCCGTATCCCTGGGTTAGACCCCTCTCGGAGCACCGTGCACAGTTCCGGTCTCTGTATCCCTCAGTTAGACCACACTCGGAGCACTATGCACAGTTCCGGTCTCCGTATCCCTCGGTTAGACCACACTTGGAGCACTGTGCACAGTTCCGGTCTCCGTATCCCTCAGTTAGACCACACCCGGAGCACCGTGCACTGTTTCTGCCTCCGTATCCCTCGGTTAGAACACACTTGGAGCACTGTGCACAGTTCCGGTCTCCGTATCCCTCAGTTAGACCACACTCGGAGCACCGTGCACTGTTGTGTTCTCGGTATCCCACAGTTAGAGCACACTTGGAGCACCGTGCACTGTTTCAGTCTCCGTATCCTTCGGTTAGGTGACACTCGGAGCACCGTGCACAGTTCCGGTCTCCGTATCCCTCAGTTAGACCACACTTGGAGCACCGTGCACTGTTCCGTTCTCGGTATCCCACAGTTAGAGCACACTCGGAGCACTGTGCACTGTTTCAGTCTCCGTATCCTTCGGTTAGGCGACACTCGGAGCACCGTGCACTGTTCCGGTCTCTGTATCCATCAGTTAGACCACACTCGGAGCTTGCGCACAGATCCAGTCTCCGTAAACCTCAATTAGACCACACACAGAGTACTGTGCACAGTTGCGGTCTCTGTATCACTCTGTTAGACCACACTCGGAGCACTGTGAACAGTTCCACTCTCCGTATCCCTCAGTTAGACCACATTCGGAGCACTGTGCACAGTTCCGGTCTCCGTATCCCTCGGTTAGACCACACTCGGAGCACTGTGCACAGTTCCGGTCTCCGTATCCCTCAGTTAGACCACACTCGGAGCACCGTGCTCTGTTTCAGTCTCTGTATCCCTGGGTTAGACCACTCTCAGAGCACTGTGCACACTTCCAGTCTCCGTATCCCTGCGTTAGATCACGCTCGGAGCACCGTGCACAGTTCCGGTCTCCATATCCCTCTGTTAGACCAGATTCGGAGCACTGTGCAAAGTTCCGGTCTCCGTATCCCTTGGTTAGACCACGCTTCGAGAACTGTGCACCTTTCTTGTCTCTGTCTCCCTTGGATAGACCAGACTCGGAGCATTGTGCACAGTTCTGGTCTCCATATCCCTCTGTTACACCGCATTTGGTGCACTGTGCACAGTTCCAGTCTCTGTATCCCTCAGTTAGACCACACTCAGAGTACTGTGCACAGTTCCGGTCTCCGTATCCCTCGGTTAGACCACACTCGGAGTACCTTCCACAGTTCCGGTCTCCGTATCCCTCGGTTAGACCACACTCGGAGCACTGTGCACAGTTCCGGTCTCCGTATCCCTCGGTTAGACCACACTCGGAGTACTGTGCACAGTTCCGGTCTCCGTATCCCTCATTTAGACCACACTCGGAGCACCGTGCACAGTTCTGGTCTCTGTATCCCACAGTTAGACCACACTCGGAGCACTGTGCACAGTTCCGGTCTCCGTATCCCTCAGTTAGACCACACTCGGAGCACTGTGCACAGTTCCGGTCTTCGTATCACTTGTCTAGACCACACTCGGAGCACTGTGCACAGTTCCAGTCTCCGTATCCCTCAGTTAGACCACACTCGGAACACTGTGCACATTTCCGGTCTCCGTATCCCTCAGTTAGCCCCCACTTGGAGCACTGTGCACAGGTCCGATCTCCGTATCCCTCAGTAAGACCACACTCGGAGCACCGTGCTCAGCTCTGGTCCCCATATTCCTCAGTTAGACCACTCTCGGAGCACTGTGAACATTTCTGGTTTCCGTACCCTCGATTAGACAACACTCGGAGCACTGTGCACAGTTCTGGTCTCCGTATCCCTCAGTTAGACCACACTCGGAGCACTGTGCACAGTTCCGGTCTTCGTATCACTTGTTTAGACCACACTCGGAGCACTGTGCACAGTTCCAGTCTCCGTATCCCTCAGTTAGACCACACTCGGAACACTGTGCACATTTCCGGTCTCCGTATCCCTCAGTTAGCCCCCACTTGGAGCACTGTGCACAGTTCCGATCTCCGTATCCCTCAGTAAGACCACACTCGGAGCACCGTGCTCAGCTCTGGTCCCCATATTCCTCAGTTAGACCACTCTCGGAGCACTGTGAACATTTCTGGTTTCCGTACCCTCGATTAGACAACACTCGGAGCACTGTGCACAGTTCCGATCTCCCTATCCCTTGTTTAGACAACACTTGGAACACTGTGCACAGTTCCATTCTCCTTATGCCTCAGTTAGACCATATTCGGAGACTGTGCACAGTTCCGGTCTCCGTATCCCTAGGTTAGACCACACTCGGAGCACCTTGCACAGTTCCGTTCTCCGTATTGCTCGGTTAGAACACACTTGGAGCACTGTGCACAATTCCAGTCTCCGTATCCCTCAGTTAGACCACACTCGGAGCACTGTGCACAGTTCCGGTCTCTGTATCCCTCAGTTAGACCACACTCGGAACACTGTGCACAATTCCGGTCTAAGTATCCCGCGGTTAGACCACACTCGGAGCACTGTGCACATTTTAGGCCTCCATACTCCTCGGTTAGACAACACTCGGAGCACTGTGCACAGTTCCGCTCACCGTATCCCTCGGTTAGACCACACTTGGAGCACTGTGCACAGTTCCGATCTCCCTATCCCTTGTTTAGACCACACTCGGAACACTGTGCACAGTTCCATTCTCCTTATGCCTCGGTTAGACCATATTCTGAGACTGTGCACAGTTCCGGTCTCCGTATCCCTAGGTTAGACCACACTCGGAGCACCGTGCACAGTTCCGGTCTCTGTATCGCTCGGTTAGAACACACTTGGAGCACTGTGCACAATTCCAGTCTCCGTATCCCTCAGTTAGACCACACTCGGAGCACTGTGCACAGTTCCGGTCTCTGTATCCCTCAGTTAGACCACACTCGGAACACTGTGCACAATTCCGGTCTAAGTATCCCGCGGTTAGACCACACTCGGAGCACTGTGCACATTTTAGGTCTCCATACTCCTCGGTTAGACCACACTTGGAGCACTGTGCACAGTTCCGCTCACCGTATCCCTTGGTTAGACCATACTTGGAGAACTGTGCACCGTTCTTGTCTCTGTGTCCCTTGGATATACCAGACTCGGAGCACTGTGCGCAGTTCCACTCTCCGTATCCCTCAGTTAGACCACACTCGGAGCACCGTGCATTGTTTCAGTCTCCGTATCCCTGGGTTAGACCACTCTCGGAGCACCGTGCACAGTTCCGGTCTCCGTATCCTTCAGTTAGACCACACTCGGAGCACTATGCACAGTTCCGGTCTCCGTATCCCTTGGTTAGAACACACTTGGAGCACTGTGCACAGTTCCGGTCTCCGTATCCCTCGGTTAGACCACACTCGGAGCATGCGCACAGATCCAGTCTCCGTAAACCTCAATTAGACCACACACAGAGGATTGTGCACAGTTCCACTCTCCGTATCCCTCAGTTAGACCACATTCGGAGACTGTGCACAGTTCCGGTCTCCGTATCCCTCGGTTAGACCACACTCGGAGCACTGTGCACAGTTCCGGTCTCCGTATCCCTCAGTTAGACCACACTCGGAGCACTGTGCACCTTTCTTATCTCTGTCTCCCTTGGATAGACCAGACTCGGAGCATTGTGCACAGTTCTGGTCTCCATATCCCTCTGTTACACCGCATTTGGTGCACTGTGCACAGTTCCAGTCTCTGTATCCCTCAGTTAGACCACACTCAGAGTACTGTGCACAGTTCCGGTCTCCGTATCGCTCGGTTAGACCACACTCGGAGTACTGTGCACAGTTCCGGTCCCCGTATCCCTCGGTTAGACCACACTCGGAGTCCTGTGCACAATTCCGGTCTCCGTATCCCTCGGTTAGACCACACTCGGAGTACTGTGCACAGTTCCGGTCTCCGTATCCCTCATTTAGACCACACTCGGAGCACCGTGCACAGTTCTGGTCTCTGTATCCCACAGTTAGACCACACTCGGAGCACTGTGCACTGTTCCGGTCTCCGTATCCCTCAGTTAGACCACACTCGGAGCACTGTGCACAGTTCCGGTCTTCGTATCACTTGTTTAGACCACACTCAGAGCACTGTGCCCAGTTGCAGTCTCCGTATCCCTCAGTTAGACCACACTCGGAACACTGTGCACATTTCCGGTCTCCGTACCCCTCGATTAGACCACACTCGGAGCACTGTGCACAATTCCAGTCTCCGTATCCCTCAGTTAGACCACACTCGGAGCACTGTGCACAGTTCCGGTCTCTGTATCACTCAGTTAGACCACACTCGGAGAACTGTGCACAGTTCCGGTCTCCATATCCCTCGTTTAGACCACACTAGGTGTACTGTGCACAATTCCAGTCTCCGTATCCCTCGGTGAGACCACACTCGGATCACTGTGCACATTTCAGGTCTCCGTATCCCTCGATTTGACCACACCTGGAGAACCGTGCACAATTCCGGGCTCCGTATCCCTCGGTTAGAATACACACGGTGCACTGTGCGCAGTTCCAGTCTCCGTATCCCTCAGTTAGACCACACTCGGAGCACTGTGCACAGTTCCGGTCTCTGTATCCCTTGTTTAGAGCACACTCAGAGCTCTGTGCACAATTTCTCCCTCGGTTAGACCATATTCGGAGACTGTGCACCGTTCCGGTCTAAGTATCCTTTGGTTAGACCACACTTGGAGCACTGTGCACACTTCCAGTCTCCGTATCCCTGCGTTAGATCACACTCGGAGCACCGTGCACACTTCCGCTCACCGTATCCCTCGGTTAGACCACATTCGGAGCACTGTGCACACTTCCAGTCTCCGTATCCCTGCCTTTGATCACACTCGGAGCACCGTGCACAGTTCCAGTCTCCGTATCTCTCAGTTAGACCACACTCGGAGCACCGTGCACAATTCCAGTCTCTGTATCCCTGCCTTTGATCACACTCGGAGCACCGTGCACAGTTCCAGTCTCCGTATCCCTTGGTTAGACCACACTTGGAGAACTGTGCACCGTTCTTGTCTCTGTGTCCCTTGGATAGACCAGACTCGGAGCATTGTGCACAGTTCCGGTCTCCGTATCCCTCAGTTAGCCCACACTCGGAGCACTGTGCACAGTTCCGGTCTCTGTAAGCCTGAGGTAGACCACACTCGGAACACTGTGCACAATTCTGGTCTAAATATCCCGCGGTTATACCACACTCGGAGCACCGTGCACATTTCCGGTCTCCGTACTCCTCGATTAGACTACACTCGGAGCACTGTGCACAGTTCCACTCTCCGTATCCCTCGGCTAGACCACATTCGGAGACTGTGCACAGTTCCGGTCTCCATATCCCTCGGTTAGACCACACTTGTAGCACCGTGCACTTTTTCAGTCTCTGTATCCCTGGTTTAGACCACACTCGGAGCACCGTGCACAGTTCCAATCTCTGTATCCCTGGGTTAGACCACACTTGGAGCACCGTGCACAGTTCCAGTCTCCGTATCCTTCGGTTAGACCACACTCGGAGCACTGTGCACAGTTGCAGTCTCTGTATCCCTCGGTTATAACACACTTGGAGCACTGTACACAGTTCTGGTCTCCGTAACCCATGGTTAGACCACACTCGGAGCACTGTGCACAGTTCCGGTCTCCATATCCCTCAGTTAGACCACACTCAGAGCACTGTGCACAGTTCCGGTCTCCATATCCCTCAGTTAGACCACACTCGGAGCACCGTGCACAGTTCTGGTCCCTATATTCCTTGGTTAGACCACACTCAGAGCACCGTGCACAGTTCCAATCTCTGTATCCCTGGGTTAGACCACACTTGGAGCACTGTGCACAGTTCCAGTCTAGGCATCCTTCGGTTAGACCACACTCGGAGCACCGTATACTGTTCTGGTCTCCGTATCCCTCAATTAGACCACACTCGGAGCACTGTGCACAGTTGCGGTCTCTGTATCCCTCAGTTAGACCACACTCGGAGCATCGTGCTCAGTTCCGGTCCCCATATTCCTCAGTTAGACCACACTCGGAGCACTGTGTACAGTTCCGGTCTCCGTATCCCTCGGTTAGACCACACTCGGAGCACTGTGCACAGATTCCAGTCTCCGTATCCCACTTTTAGACCACACCCGGAGCACTGTGCACATTTCCGGTTACCGTACTCCTCGATTAGACCACAGTCGGAGCACTGTGCACATTTCCTGTCTCCATACCCTCGATTAGACCACACTCGGAGCACCGTGCACAGTTCCGATCTGCCTATCCCTCGGCTAGACCACACTCGGAACACTGTGCACAGTTCCACTCTCCTTATCCCTCGGTTAGACCATATTCGGAGACTGTGTACAGTTCCGTTCTCCGTATCCCTCGGTTAGACCACACTCGGAGCTGTGTGCACAGTTCCGGTCTCTGTATCCCTTGTTTAGAACACACTTGGAGCACTGTGCACATTTCCGGTCTCCGTACCCTCGATTAGACCACACTCGGAGCACCGTGCACAGTTCCGGTCTCCGTATCCCTTGGTTAGAACACACTGGGAGCACTGTGCACAGTTCCGGTCTCCGTATCCCTCAATTAGACCACACTCGGAGCACTGTGCACAGTTCCGGTCTCCGTATCCCTTGGTTAGAACACACTGGGAGCACTGTGCACAGTTCCGGTCTCCGTATCCCTCAGTTAGACCACACTCGGAGCACTGTGCACAGTTCCGTTCTCCGTACCCCTCAGTTAGACCACACTCGGAGCACCGTGCACAGTTCCGGTCCCCATATTCCTCGGTTAGACCACACTCGGAGCACTGTGCACAGTTCCGTTCTCCGTACCCGTTGGTTAGACCACACTCGGAGCACTGTGCACAGTTCCGGTCTCCGTTTCCCTCAGTTAGATCACACTCGGAGCACTGTGCACAGTTCCGATCTCCGTACCCCTCAGTTAGACCACACCGGAGTACCATGCACAGTTCCGGTCCCCATATGCCTCGGTTAGACCACACTCGGAGCACTGTGCACAGTTCCGATCTCCGTATCCCTCAGTTAGACCACACTCCGATCACCGTGCACAGTTCTGGTCTCCGCATCCCTGGGTTAGACCACACTCGGAGCCCTTTGCGGAGTTCCGGTCTCTTTATCCCTCGGTTAGACCACACTCTGAGCACCGTGCACAGTTCCGTTTTCTGTATCCCTGGGTTAGACCACACTCGGAGCACTGTGCACAGTTCCGGTCTCCGTATCCCTCGGTTAGACCACACTCGGAGCAATGTGCACAGTTCCGGTCTGTATATTATGAAAAGGATATAGAGACGCTGGAGAAGGTGTAGTAAAAGATCCATAAGGAAGATCCCAGAAGGGAGAGGTTATAACTATCGGGAAAGATTGAACGGGATGGTTCTGTTTTCTTTTGAAAAGAAGAGGCTGAGGGGGTTACCTGATTGAACTCTTTACAATGATGTGGTCCGGCATTTTGATAGGGTCGCCGTAGAGAAGATGTTTCCACTTGTCGATGGGAGACCAGAACTAGGGTGGGGCGTCAACATAAGACAGTCCCTAATAAATCCGATCGAGGGGGTAATTTAGGAGAAAGATCTTTACCCAGAGAGCGAGGGGGGTAGAATGTGGAACTCGCTCCCACAGGGCGGGGTCGAGGTGAATCGTCTCGATGTGTTTGTGGGGGCAGGGTATGGGGTTGGGGTTAGGGGATGAAGAGGGGATGGGAGGAGTTTTGTGTGGGGCAGAAGCACCAGCACAGAGCCGAATGGCCTGGTTCTGTGCAGCAGGTTGCTGACCATTCCATCCAAGTCTGTCCAGTGTGGACCTCTGGCTCTGAATCTTGACTGATGACAGCTTCAGGGTCAGACATATACAACATGGTGGCAGCGAGGGCTCCTTCCAGGTATAGCTCCTAATCTGCCGAGTGTCAAACCCCCACTATTACTGTTCAAAGCGGTCGCAGAGGTAACATTCAAAAAGTATCCTGTGATAATGACCCGGGTCACCTTCTGTTAGTGTTGTCGGCTGTGGGATAAAAATTGACCCTCTCACAGTGCGGCTCTCCCTCAGTACTGACCCTCCGACAGTGCGGCTCTCCCTCAGCACTGACCCTCCGACAGTGCGGCGCTCCCTCAGCACTGACCCTCCCACAGTGCGGCTCTCCCTCAGCACTGACCCTCCGACAGCGCGGCTCTCCCTCAGCACTGACTCTCCGACAGTGCGGCTCTCCCTCAGCACTGACCCTCCGACAGTGCGGCACTCCCTCAGTACTGACCCTCCGACAGTGCAGCGCTCCCTCAGCACTGACCCTCCGACAGTGTGGCTCTCCCTCAGTACTGACCTCCCCACAGTGCGGCTCTCCCTCAGCACTGACCATCCGACAGTGCGGCTCTCCCTCAGTACTGACCCTCCCACAGTGCGGCGCTCCCTCAGTACTGACCCTCCGACAGTGCGGCACTCCCTCAGCACTGACCCTCCGACAGTGCGGCTCTCCCTCAGCACTGACCCTCTGACAGTGCGGCGCTCCCTCAGCACTGACCCTCCAACAGTGCGGCACTCCCTCAGCACTGACCCTCCGACAGTGCGGCGCTCCCTCAGCACTGACCCTCCGACAGTGCGGCACTCCCTCAGCACTGACCCTCCGACAGTGCGGCGCTCCCTCAGCACTGACCCTCCGACAGTGCGGCACTCCCTCAGCGCTGACCCTCCGACAGTGCGGCTCTCCCTCAGTACTGACCCTCCGACAGTGCGGCGCTCCCTCAGCACTGACCCTCCGACAGCGCGGCGCTCCCTCAGTACTGACCCTCCGACAGTGCGGCACTCCCTCAGCACTGACCCTCTGACAGTGCGGCGCTCCCTCAGCACTGACCCTCCGACAGTGCGGCACTCCCTCAGCACTGACCCTCCGACAGTGCGGCGCTCCCTCAGCACTGACCCTCCGACAGTGCGGCGCTCCCTCAGCACTGACCCTCCGACAGTGCGGCACTCCCTCAGCGCTGACCCTCCAACAGTGCGGCTCTCCCTCAGTACTGACCCTCCGACAGTGCGGCGCTCCCTCAGCACTGACCCTCCGACAGCGCGGCGCTCCCTCAGTACTGACCCTCCGACAGTGCGGCACTCCCTCAGCACTGACCCTCCGACAGTGCGGCGCTCCCTCAGCACGGACCCTCTGACAGTGCGGCCCTCCCTCAGTGCTGACCCTCCGACAGTGCGGCACTCCCTCAGCACTGACCCTCCGACAGCGCGGCGCTCCCTCAGCACTGACCCTCCGACAGTGCGGCGCTCCCTCAGCACTGACCCTCCGACAGCGCGGCTCTCCCTCAGTACTGACCCTCCGACAGCGCGGCGCTCCCTCAGCACTGACCCTACGACAGCGCGGCGCTCCCTCAGCACTGACCCTCCGACAGCGCGGTGCTCCCTCAGTACTGACCCTCCGACAGCGCGGCGCTCCCTCAGCACTGACCCTCCGACAGCGCAGTGCTCCCTCAGTACTGACCCTCCGACAGTGCGGCGCTCCCTCAGCACTGACCCTCCCACAGTGCGGCGCTCCCTCAGCACTGACCCTACGACAGCGCGGCGCTCCCTCAGCACTGACCCTACGACAGCGCGGCGCTCCCTCAGCACTGACCCTCCAACAGTGCGGCGCTCCCTCAGCACTGACCCTCCGACAGTGCGGCACTCCCTCAGCACTGACCCTCCCACAGCGCGGCGTTCCCTCAGCACTGACCCTCCGACAGTGCGGCACTCCCTCAGCGCTGACCCTCCGACAGTGCGGCGCTCCCTCAGCGCTGACCCTCCCACAGTGCGGGGCTCCCTCAGCACTGACCCTCCGACAGTGCGGCGCTCCCTCAGCACTGACCCTCCCACAGTGCGGCGCACCCTCAGCACTGACCCTCCGACAGTGCGGCGCTCCCTCAGCACTGACCCTCCGACAGTGCGGCACTCCCTCAGCACTGACCCTCCCACAGTGCGGCGCTCCCTCAGCACTGACCCTCCGACAGTGCGGCGCTCCCTCAGCACTGACCCTCCGACAGTGCGGCGCTCCCTCAGCACTGACCCTCCGACAGTGCGGTGCTCCCTCAGCACTGACCCTCCCACAGCGCGGCGTTCCCTCAGCACTGACCCCCCGACAGCGCGGCGCTCCCTCAGCACTGACCCTCCGACAGCGCGGCGCTCCCTCAGTACTGACCCTCCCACAGTGCGGCGCTCCCTCAGCACTGACCCTCCGACAGTGCGTCACTCCCTCAGCACTGACCCTCCCACAGTGCGGCGCTCGCTCAGCGCTGACCCTCCGACAGTGTGGGTTTTTTTTGGAGTAATACACCAGACGCTCTGACAGAAATTAGTCTCTAAAATTCTTTATTTATAACAATTCATGATATAATGTTTCATTTCCACAGTTTCTACTTCCCCTCGTGGAATCTGTGCCTTTGTCCCTTTTGAAAAGTGCGTTTTAGCTGCAACCCTGAGGGATAATTCGGAATCCAGAGCAGTGGTGACCAGGTACCAAGAATAGGCTCCATGAGAGAAGTCATGAAGCAATGGCGAGGGAGAGTGGGTGGGGAGTGGGACAGTGAGGGGACTCGAGGGGAGAGTGTGTGGGGAGTGGGGAGTGGGACAGTGAGGGGACTCGGGGGTAGAGTATGTGTGGAGTGGGACAGTGAGGGGTCTCGGGGGGAGAGTGTGTGGGGAGTGGGACAGTGAGGGTTCTCGGGGGAGAGTGTGTGGGGAGTGGGACAGTGAGGGGACTCGAGGGGAGAGTGTGTGGGGAGTGGGGAGTGGGACAGTGAGGGGACTCGGGGGTAGAGTGTGTGTGGAGTGGGACAGTGAGGGTTCTCGGGGGAGAGTGTGTGGGGAGTGGGACAGTGAGGGGACTCGAGGGGAGAGTGTGTGGGGAGTGGGGAGTGGGACAGTGAGGGGACTCGAGGGGAGAGTGTGTGGGGAGTGGGGAGTGGGACAGTGAGGGGACTCGAGGGGAGAGTGTGTGGGGAGTGGGACAGTGAGGGGACTCGAGGGGAGAGTGTGTGGGGAGTGGGGAGTGGGACAGTGAGGGGACTCGAGGGGAGAGTGTGTGGGGAGTGGGACAGTGAGGGGACTCGAGGGGAGAGTGTGTGGGGAGTGGGGAGTGGGACAGTGAGGGGACTCGGGGGGAGAGTGTGTGGGGAGTGGGACAGTGAGGGGACTCGGGGGGAGAGTGTGTGGGGAGTGGGACAGTGAGGGGACTCGGGGGGAGAGTGTGTGGGGAGTGGGACAGTGAGGGGACTCGGGGGGAGAGTGTGTGGGGAGTGGGACAGTGAGGGGACTCGGGGGGAGAGTGTGTGGGGAGTGGGACAGTGAGGGGACTCGAGGGGGAGAGTGTGTGGGGAGTGGGACAGTGAGGGGACTCGGGGGGAGAGTGTGTGGGGAGTGGGGAGTGGGACAGTGAGGGGACTCAGGGGGAGAGTGTGTGGGGAGTGGGACAGTGAGGGGACTCGAGGGGAGAGTGTGTGGGGAGCGGGACAGTGAGGGGACTCGGGGGGAGAGTGTGTGGGGAGTGGGACAGTGAGGGGACTCGAGGGGAGAGTGTGTGGGGAGTGGAACAGTGAGGGGACTCGGGGGGAGAGTGTGTGGGGAGTGGGGAGTGGGACAGTGAGGGGACTCAGGGGGAGAGTGTGTGGGGAGTGGGACAGTGAGGGGACTCGAGGGGAGAGTGTGTGGGGAGTGGGGAGTGGGACAGTGAGGGGACTCGGGGGGTAGAGTGTGTGGGGAGTGGGACAGTGAGGGGACTCGGGGGGAGAGTGTGTGGGGAGTGGGGAGTGGGACAGTGAGGGGACTCACGGGGAGAGTGTGTGGGGAGTGGGACAGTGAGGGGACTCGGGGGGAGAGTGTGTGGGGAGTGGGACAGTGAGGGGACTCAGGGGGAGAGTGTGTGGGGAGTGGGGAGTGGGACAGTGAGGGGACTCAGGGGGAGAGTGTGTGGGGAGTGGGACAGTGAGGGGACTCAGGGGGAGAGTGGGTGGGGAGTGGGACAGTGAGGGGACTCAGGGGGAGAGTGTGTGGGGAGTGGGACAGTGAGGGGACTCGAGGGGAGAGTGTGTGGGGAGTGGGGAGTGGGACAGTGAGGGGACTCGGGGGGAGAGTGTGTGGGGAGTGGGACAGTGAGGGGACTCGAGGGGAGAGTGTGTGGGGAGTGGGGAGTGGGACAGTGAGGGGACTCAGGGGGAGAGTGTGTGGGGAGTGGGACAGTGAGGGGACTCGGGGGGAGAGTGTGTGGGGAGTGGGACAGTGAGGGGACTCGAGGGGAGAGTGTGTGGGGAGTGGGGAGTGGGACAGTGAGGGGACTCGGGGGGAGAGTGTGTGGGGAGTGGGACAGTGAGGGGACTCGAGGGGAGAGTGTGTGGGGAGTGGGGAGTGGGACAGTGAGGGGACTCGGGGGGTAGAGTGTGTGGGGAGTGGGACAGTGAGGGGACTCGGGGGGAGAGTGTGTGGGGAGTGGGGAGTGGGACAGTGAGGGGACTCGGGGGGAGAGTGTGTGGGGAGTGGGACAGTGAGGGGACTCAGGGGGAGAGTGTGTGGGGAGTGGGACAGTGAGGGGACTCAGGGGGAGAGTGTGTGGGGAGTGGGACAGTGAGGGGACTCGAGGGGAGAGTGTGTGGGGAGTGGGGAGTGGGACAGTGAGGGGACTCGGGGGGAGAGTGTGTGGGGAGTGGGACAGTGAGGGGACTCGAGGGGAGAGTGTGTGGGGAGCGGGACAGTGAGGGGACTCGAGGGGAGAGTGTGTGGGGAGTGGGACAGTGAGGGGACTCGAGGGGAGAGTGTGTGGGGAGTGGAACAGTGAGGGGACTCGGGGGGAGAGTGTGTGGGGAGTGGGGAGTGGGACAGTGAGGGGACTCGGGGGGAGAGTGTGTGGGGAGTGGGACAGTGAGGGGACTCGAGGGGAGAGTGTGTGGGGAGCGGGACAGTGAGGGGACTCGAGGGGAGAGTGTGTGGGGAGTGGGACAGTGAGGGGACTCGAGGGGAGAGTGTGTGGGGAGTGGGGAGTGGGACAGTGAGGGGACTCGGGGGGTAGAGTGTGTGGGGAGTGGGACAGTGAGGGGACTCGGGGGGAGAGTGTGTGGGGAGTGGGACAGTGAGGGGACTCGGGGGGAGAGTGTGTGGGGAGTGGGGAGTGGGACAGTGAGGGGACTCAGGGGGAGAGTGTGTGGGGAGTGGGACAGTGAGGGGACTCGGGGGGAGAGTGTGTGGGGAGTGGGACAGTGAGGGGACTCGGGGGGAGAGTGTGTGGGGAGTGGGGAGTGGGACAGTGAGGGGACTCAGGGGGAGAGTGGGTGGGGAGTGGGACAGTGAGGGGACTCGGGGGAGAGTGTGTGGGGAGTGGGACAGTGAGGGGACTCGAGGGGAGAGTGTGTGGGGAGTGGGGAGTGGGACAGTGAGGGGACTCGGGGGGTAGAGTGTGTGGGGAGTGGGACAGTGAGGGGACTCGGGGGGAGAGTGTGTGGGGAGTGGGACAGTGAGGGGATTCGGGGGGAGAGTGTGTGGGGAGTGGGGAGTGGGACATTGAGGGGACTCAGGGGGAGAGTGTGTGGGGAGTGGGACAGTGAGGGGACTCAGGGGGAGAGTGGGTGGGGAGTGGGACAGTGAGGGGACTCAGGGGGAGAGTGTGTGGGGAGTGGGACAGTGAGGGGACTCGGGGGGAGAGTGTGTGGGGAGTGGGACAGTGAGGGGACTCAGGGAGAGAGTGGGTGGGAGGGTGAGGGGAGTGAGAGGGATAGTGAGGGAAGTGGTAGGGTGAGGGGAGTGGGGGAGGGTGAGGGAAGTGGGAGGGATAGTGAGGGAAGTGGGAGGGAGGGTGAGGGGAGTGGGAGGAAGGTGAGGGGAGTTGGAGGGATAGTGAGGGAAGTGGGAGGGAGGGTGAGGGGAGTGGGGGAGTGTGAGGGGAGTGAGAGGGATAGTGAGGGGAGTGGGAGGAGGTGGAGGGGAGTGGGAGGAGGGTGAGGGGAGTGGGAGGTGGGTGAGGGGAGAAGGAGCAGGATGAGGGGTGAGGGAGGAGGGTGAGGGGAGTGGGAGGGATAGTGAGGGGAGTGGGAGGGATGGTGAGGGGAGTGGGGGGATAGTGAGGGGAGTGGGAGGTGGGTGAGGGGAGTGGGAGGAGGGTGAGGGGAGTGGAAGGTGGGTGAGGGGAGAGGGAGGAGGGTATGGGGGGTGGGAGGGATAATGAGGGGAGAGGGAGGGATAGTGAGGGGAGTGGGAGGAGGGTGAGGAGGGTGGGAGGAGGGTGAGGGGAGTATGAGGGATAGTGAGGGGAGTGGAGGGACAGTGAGGAGAGTGGAGGGATAGTGAGGAGAGTGGGAGGAGGGTGATGGGAGTGGGAGGAGGGTGAGGGGAGTATGAGGGATAGTGAGGGGAGTGGAAGGAGGGTGAGGGGAGTGGGAGGAGGGTGAGGGGAGTATGAGGGATAGTGAGGGGAGTGGGAGGAGGGTGAGGGGAGTGGAGGGATAGTGAGGGGAGTGGGAGGAGGGTGAGGGGAGTGGAGGGATAGTGAGGGGAGTGGGAGGAGGGTGAGGGGAGTGGGAGGGATAGTGAGGGGAGTGGGAGGAGTGTGAGGGGAGTGGAGGGATAGTGAGGGGAGTGGGAGGAGGGTGAGGGGAGTGGGAGGGATAGTGAGGGGAGTGGAGGGATAGTGAGGGGAGTGGGAGGAGGGTGAGGGGAGTGGGAGGAGGGTGAGGGGAGTGGAGGGATAGTGAGGGGAGTGGGAGGAGGGTGAGGGGAGTGGGAGGAGGGTGAGGGGAGTGGGAGGGATAGTGAGGGGAGTGGGAGGAGGGTGAGGGGAGTGGAGGGATAGTGAGGGGAGTGGAGGGATAGTGAGGGTAGTGGGAGGAGGGTGAGAGGAGTGGAGGGATAGTGAGGGGAGTGGAGGGATAGTGAGGGGAGTGGGAGGAGGGTGAGGGGAGTGGAGGGATAGTGAGGGGAGTGGAGGGATAGTGAGGGGAGTGGAGGGATAGTGAGGGGAGTGGGAGGGATAGTGAGGGGAGTGGGAGGAGGGTGAGGGGAGTGGAGGGATAGTGAGGGGAGTGGGAGGGATAGTGAGGGGAGTGGGAGGAGGGTGAGGGGAGTGGGAGGGCTAGTGAGGGGAGTGGAGGGATAGTGAGGGGAGTGGGAGGAGGGTGAGGGGAGTGGAGGGATAGTGAGGGGAGTGGGAGGAGGGTGAGGGGAGTGGGAGGAGGGTGAGGGGAGTGGGAGGGATAGTGAGGGGAGTGGAGGGATAGTGAGGGGAGTGGGAGGAGGGTGAGGGGAGTGGGAGGGATAGTGAGGGGAGTGGAGGGATAGTGAGGGGAGTGGGAGGGATAGTGAGGGGAGTGGGAGGAGGGTGAGGGGAGTGGGAGGGATAGTGAGGGGAGTGGGAGGAGGGTGAGGGGAGTGGAGGGATAGTGAGGGGAGTGGGAGGGATAGTGAGGGGAGTGGAGGGATAGTGAGGGGAGTGGGAGGAGGGTGAGGGGAGTGGAGGGATAGTGAGGGGAGTGGGAGGAGGGTGAGGGGAGTGGGAGGGATAGTGAGGGGAGTGGGAGGAGGGTGAGGGGAGTGGGAGGGCTAGTGAGGGGAGTGGGAGGAGGGTGAGGGGAGTGGAGGGATAGTGAGGGGAGTGGGAGGGATAGTGAGGGGAGTGGGAGGAGGGTGAGGGGAGTGGGAGGAGGGTGAGGGGAGTGGGAGGGATAGTGAGGGGAGTGGGAGGGATAGTGAGGGGAGTGGGAGGGATAGTGAGGGGAGTGGGAGGAGGCTGAGGGGAGTGGAGGGATAGTGAGGGGAGTGGGAGGGATAGTGAGGGGAGTGGGAGGGATAGTGAGGGGAGTGGGAGGGATAGTGAGGGGAGTGGAGGGATAGTGAGGGGAGTGGAGGGATAGTGAGGGGAGTGGGAGGGATAGTGAGGGGAGTGGGAGGGATAGTGAGGGGAGTGGGAGGGATAGTGAGGGGAGTGGAGGGATAGTGAGGGGAGTGGGAGGAGGGTGAGGGGAGTGGGAGGAGGGTGAGGGGAGTGGAGGGATAGTGAGGGGAGTGGGAGGGATAGTGAGGGGAGTGGGAGGGATAGTGAGGGGAGTGGGAGGGATAGTGAGGGGAGTGGAGGGATAGTGAGGGGAGTGGGAGGGATAGTGAGGGGAGTGGGAGGGATAGTGCGGGGAGTGGGAGGGATAGTGAGGGGAGTGGGAGGAGGGTGAGGGGAGTGGGAGGAGGGTGAGGGGAGTGGAGGGATAGTGAGGGGAGTGGGAGGGATAGTGAGGGGAGTGGGAGGGATAGTGAGGGGTGTGGGAGGGATAGTGAGGGGAGTGGGAGGGATAGTGAGGGGAGTGGAGGGATAGTGAGGGGGAGTGGGAGGAGGGTGAGGGGAGTGGGAGGAGGGTGAGGGAGTGGAGGGATAGTGAGGGGAGTGGGAGGGATAGTGAGGGGAGTGGGAGGGATAGTGAGGGGAGTGGGAGGAGGCTGAGGGGAGTGGAGGGATAGTGAGGGGAGTGGGAGGGATAGTGAGGGGAGTGGGAGGGATAGTGAGGGGAGTGGGAGGAGGGTGAGGGGAGTGGGAGGAGGGTGAGGGGAGTGGGAGGAGGGTGAGGGGAGTGGGAGGAGGGTGAGGGGAGTGGAGGGATAGTGAGGGGAGTGGGAGGTAGGGGAACACGCTGAGCTGTGAATGGAGTTCTGCAGGTCGGAGTTCAGAGGCCGAGCTGCCCTGTCCACGGGGTCGCAGGTCATCGGAGCGGATCTTCCTCATTCGCCTGGGTTCACACCGCCGGTGTCCGGCACCGAGTTCAACTGCCCGCTGGACCAGCTCCATCGGCCGGAGCCTTCCACACCTCACCCACCGGGGCCTGGGGTGGGGGTGGGGGTCACTGACTGTCCATCGGTCCCTCCCCTCCCACTCGGAGATCCCGCTCACCCAGCTGCAAACAGCGGACCGTCCAGTGTCTCCCCTCCCCCACCTGGGCCAGTCGGGGGGGCGGGGTGGGGGTGGTGGTGGGGGCTACAAGGAGGCTGTGGGTAGCACCAGGGCCAGAATCAGGGTCACGGAGGTCGAAGAGGCCTGAGCAGGAGCACAGGAGACAGCATCTCCACCTGGGAAAGAGGGAGAGAGACCGGGTTTAACAAACTGCACAGGGCAGGGGTCACCAGGGGAAGGGACTAGGGCACATGGGGCAGGGATGGCAGGAGTTGACCTCCTACCTGACGGTCTGGGGACTCGGATCTGCGAGCTGACGGCCCCCTCTCCACCTTCGCTGACAGCTCGGACCTCGATGATATAAACGCCATCCTGTCTGAGTGGGATGACAGCTGAGGGCTCCCTGGTCTCAATCATCTGGCTCTGGCTCTGCCCTTCTTGTCGGTAGAGCACCTTGGTGGAGGAACGAGAGAGAAAGCGAGACAGACAGACAGAGAGGGAGAGGGAGAGGGAGACAGAGAGAGAGAGAGAGAGAGACAGACAGACAGAGACAGAGAGAGCAAGATAGAGGGGGAGAGGGGGAGAGAGAGGGAGAGAGACAGAGAGAGAGGGAGAGGGGGAGAGAGAGAGAAAGAGAGAGAGAGGGACAGAGAGATAGAAGGAAGAGAGAGAGGGAAAGAGACAGAGAGAGGGAGACAGAGAGAGAGAGAGAGAGAGAGGGAGAGGGAGAGACAGAGTGAGAGAGAGACAGAGAGATAGAGGGAAGAGAGAGACAGAGACAGAGAGAGATGGACAGCGAGATAGAGGGAAGAGAGAGAGGGAAAGAAACAGCGAGAGAGAGACAGAGAGAGAGGTGGAGAGATAGAGAGAGAGAGAGAGGGAGACAGAGAGAGACAGACAGAGAGAGAGGGAGGGAGAGAGAGAGAGAGAGAGAAAGAGACAGAGCGAGAGACAGAGAGAGAGAAAGGGACAGAGAGAGAGAGACAAAGAGAGAGAAAGACAAAGAGAGAGAGAGAGAGACAGACAGAGAGAGAGAGAGGGAGAGAGAGAGAAAGAGACAGTGAAAGAGAGAGGGATAGAGAGAGAAAGAGACAGAGAGATAGAGGGGGAGAGAGAGGGAGAGACACAGGGAGAGAGACATAAAGACACAGAGACAGAGAGAGAGAGAGAGAAAGAGACAGAGAGAGAGACAGAAAGGGAGAGGGAGAGAGAGGGAGAGAGAGAGAGAGACAGAGAAAGGGAGGGAGAGAGAGAGAGGGAGAGAGACAGAGAGAGGGAGGGAGAGAGAGAGAGAGAGAGAGGGAGAGAGACAGAGAGAGGGAGAGAGACAGAGAGAGGGAGGGAGAGAGAGAGGGAGAGAGACAGATAGAGGGAGGGAGAGAGAGAGGGAGAGAGACAGATAGAGGTAGAGAGACAGAGAGAGGGAGAGAGACAGAGAGAGGGAGAGAGACAGAGAGAGGGAGAGAGAGACAGATAGAGGGAGGGAGAGAGAGAGGGAGAGAGACAGATAGAGGTAGAGAGACAGAGAGAGGGAGAGAGACAGAGACCAAGAGAGACAGAGAGAAAGAGAGCGAGAAAGAGAGAGATAGAGGGAGGGAGAGAGAGAGAGAGGGAGAGAGACAGAGAGAGGGAGGGAGCGAGAGAGAGAGGGAGAGACACAGAGAGAGGGAGAGAGACAGAGAGAGGGAGGGAGAGAGAGACAGTTAGCACACTGCATGGATATGGGGCCCTGCACACTCTCTCCCTCCCTCACTCTCCGAGCAGAACCATGTCAGACCCTCACATCCAGACACGGCAGGAGGCCTTAACCCGGCCATTGTCCGCAGTGGTTAGCGTCTGACCCTCGCCCTCTGCCCCCTCACCTTGTATCCCATCACCTCCGACTCGTTGTCCTTGTTTGTGACCGGCTCCCAGCCCAGTGTCACAGTGGAGCCATGCTGATGCCAGAGAATATTGAATGGTGCTTGGCTGGGGGCTGTAAACCAACAGAGGAAGCAATGATTAGACACAGCGTCCCCGAGCCAGTGACAGGCTCCTCACTCACAGGTCCATTGGGATAGGGAGCAATCTAAACTGGGAAATTGGCAGGAAGAATCAAAAACGAAGCTTATTATCTAAGCGGTGAGAGACTGAGGTGCAGAGGGATCTCAAAGGGCTGGTATGGAGGTGCGGCCGGTAATCGGGGAAGCTAATCGAACGTTATCGTTTATTGGGAGGGGAATTGAATAGGAGAGTAGGGAGGTTATGTTTCAGTTGTACAGGGCACTGGTGAGACCACATCTGGAGTCCTGTGTACAGTGCTGGTCTCCTTCTGTAAGGAAGGATGTCAATGGGTTGGAAGCAGGTCAGGGCAGGTTTACCAGACTAATACCTGGAATGGGAGGGTTGTCTAATGAGGGAAGGTTGGACAGGTTAGGCTTGTATCGCTGGAGTTTAGAAGAGTGAGAGGCAACTCGATTGAAACGTTTAAGACCCTGAGGGGACTTGGACAGGTTGGATGTGGAGAGAATGGTTCCTTTTGTGGGAGAATCTAGAACTGGGGGGGTCACTGTTTAAAAATAAGGGGTCATCCATTTAAGACAGAGATGAGGAGAAATTTATTCTCTCCGAGGGTTGAGAGTCTTTGGGTCTCTCTTCCTGAAAAGGTGGTGGAAGCAGAGTAAATATATCCAAGGTAGAGGTGGATAGATTCCTGATTAACAAGGGGGGGGGGTGAGAGGTTATCGGGGATGGGCAGGAACATGGGGTTGAGGTGACAGTCCGATCAGCCGTGATCTTAGCGGATGGGGGAGCAGGGCTCGAGGGGCTGAATGGCCTCCTCCTGCTCCTAACTCGTAGGAAAGGTGAAGGTGCTGCCGGAGTGGGGGAGGGTGCTCCACGCGACTCTCCTGGGCTCTGTGACACCGCGGTCAGATACGGTCAGAGGTGGAATGGGCAAGCGACGCTTACGTGGTTTCCTGGTGGTGACGGTCCTGGGAGTGCTGGATGGACCGAGACCTGCGCTGTTGTAAGCTCGGACAGTCACCAGGTAAGCGGTATTCGCCTCCAGTCCTGACACCAGGAGAGACGAGACATTCCTGCTGGTGCTCACTGTCTGCTTCGAATCCTCCATCTCCAAATTCTTCCAGACACTAACCTGCAATAAATGAAGGGAACGTACACAAGATGTATGAA
>NW_024470722.1:1151581-1221581 GCF_017639515.1 Carcharodon carcharias
CCCGAACCCTGCACTCTCCCCCCCCACCCCTCACCAACCCCCCCGAACCCTGCACTCTTCCCCCCGACCCCTCACCAACCCCCCGAACCCTGCACTCTTCCCCCCCGACCCCTCACCAACCCCTCCGAACCCTGCACTCTCCCCCCGACCCCCCCCGCACTCTCCCCCCGACCCCCCCCGCACTCTCCCCCGACCCCCCCGCACTCTCCCCCCGACCCCCCCGCACTCTTGGTACTCGCAGTCGGACACTAACCTCCCACACGATGACCAGCTCGTTCCGCTTACCACCACCTCCACTCACACTGGCCGGGGGAATCGAGGGGACTGGCGGAGGAGGGGGTGTTGGGAGAGGTGGGGGTGTGGGGTGGAGGGGGAGGGGGTGGAGGGGTTTGGGGGAGGGGAGGAGGGGCAGTGGGTGAGGGGGTAGGGGAGGGTGAGGAGGGGGAGGGGAGGAGGGGATGAGGGGAGGAGGGGGTGAGGGGAGGAGGGGGAGGGGGAGTAGGGGGTAGGGGAGGGGGTGGGGAGGAGGGGGTGGGGTGGAGGGGGTAGGGGGAGGGGGTAGGGGGAAGGGGTGGGGAGGAGGGGGTAGGTGGAGGGTGAGGGGGAGGGGGTAGGTGGGAGGGGGAGGTGGGGGGGAGGAGGGGGTAGGGGGAGGGGTGGGGGCGGAGGGGGTAGGGGGAGGGGGTAGGGGAGGGGTAGGTGGAGGGGGTAGGGGGTAGGGGAGGGGGTAGGGGAGGGGGGTAGGTGGAGGGGGTAGGGGGGTAGGTGGAGGGGGTAGGGGGTAGGGGGGAGGGGGGTAGGGGGATGGGAGGGAGGGGGAGGGGAGGGGGTAGGGGGTAGGGGGGGAGGGGAAGAGGAGAGAGGGAGACACTGATCAGCTTTGGGAAATTCTCACCTGCTCCAGGCTGGGGAGCAGAAACTGTCCGAAGCTTCGAGCCTGTAAAATACAGACAGACCCCAGGACGCAGACAACACCCCCTCCCCCACCCCCACCCCCTCCCCCACCCCCTCCCCCACCCCCCACCCCCTCCCCCACCCCCCCACCCCCTCCCCCTCCCCCACCCCCCACCCCCACCCCCCACCCCCTCCCCCACCCCCTCCCACACCCCCACCCCCTCCCCCACCCCCTCCCACACCCCCACCCCCCTCCCCCACCCCCCACCCCCTCACCCCCACCCCCACCCCCACCCCCTCCCCCACCCCCTCCCCCTCCACAACCCCCACCCCCACCCCCTCCCCCACCCCCTCCCCCACCCCCACCCCCACCCCCACCCCCACCCCCTCCCCCCACCCCCTCCCCCACTCCCACCCCCACCCCCTCCCCCACCCCCTCCCCCTCCACAACACCCACCCCCTCCCCCACCCCCACCCCCTCCACAACACCCACCCCCACCCCCACCCCCACCCCCTCCCCCACCCCCTCCCCCTCCCCCACCCCCTCCCCCATCCCCTCTCACCTCCCCCACCCCCACCCCCAGCGCCTCCACAACACCCACCCCCACCCCCACCCTCACCCCCACCCCCTCCCCCACCTCCTCCCCCACCCCCTCCCCCACCCCCACCCCCTCCCCCACCCCCACCCCCCCACCCCCTCCCCCACCCCCACCCTCACCCCCAACCCCACCCCCTCCCCCACCCCCACTCCCTCCCCCACCCCCACCCCCCTCCACTACCCCCACCCCCAACCCCACCCCCTCCACTACCCCCACCCCCACCCCCACCCCCCTCCACTACCCCCACCCCCACCCCCCTCCACTACCCCCACCCCCACCCCCACCCCCCTCCCCTCTCACCTCCCCCTCCCCCTCCCCCACCCCCACTCACCTCCCCCACCCCCTCCCCCACCCCCTCCCCCACCCCCTCCCCACTCCCCCCCCTCCCCCACTCCCCCTCCCCCACCCCCTCCCCCACCCCCTCCCCACTCCCCCCTCCGACCCTCTTTCAACAGTGGCCATGGGATCTCTGACACCCTCCAGAGAGGGCAGACAGAGCCTGGGTTTAATGTCTCATCCCGAAAGACAGCATCTGCAACAGTGCGGCACTCCCTCAGTACCGACCCTCCGACAGTGCGGCGCTCCCTCAGCACTGACCCTCCGACAGTGCGGCGCTCCCTCAGCACTGACCCTCCGACAGTGCGGCGCTCCCTCAGCACTGACCCTCCGACAGCGCGGCGCTCCCTCAGCACTGACCCTCCGACAGTGCGGCGCTCCCTCAGCACTGACCCTCCGACAGTGCGGCGCTCCCTCAGCACTGACCCTCCGACAGTGCGGCGCTCCCTCAGCACTGACCCTCTCACAGTGCGGCGCTCCCTCAGTACTGACCCTCCGACAGCGCGGCTCTCCCTCAGCACTGACCCTCTCACAGTGCGGCGCTCCCTCAGCACTGACCCTCCCACAGTGCGGCGCTCCCTCAGCACTGACCCTCCGACAGTGCGGCGCTCCCTCAGCACTGACCCTCTCACAGTGCGGCGCTCCCTCAGTACTGACCCTCCGACAGCGCGGCTCTCCCTCAGCACTGACCCTCTCACAGTGCGGCGCTCCCTCAGCACTGACCCTCCCACAGTGCGGCGCTCCCTCAGCACTGACCCTCCCACAGTGCGGCGCTCCCTCAGCACTGACCCTCCGACAGCGCGGCGCTCCCTCAGCACTGACCCTCCGACAGTGCGGGGCTCCCTCAACAATGACCCTCCGACAGTGCGGCACTCCCTCAGCACTGACCCTCCCACAGTGCGGCGCTCCCTCAGCACTGACCCTCCGACAGTGCGGGGCTCCCTCAACAATGACCCTCCGACAGTGCGGCACTCCCTCAGCACTGACCCTCCAACAGTGCGGCGCTCCCTCAGCACTGACCCTCCTACAGTGCGGCTCTCCCTCAGCACTGACCCTCCGACAGTGCGGCGCTCCCTCAGCGCTGACCCTCCGACAGTGCGGCGCTCCCTCAGCACTGACCCTCTCACAGTGCAGCACTCCCTCAGCACTGACCCTCTCACAGTGCGGCTCTCCCTCAGCACTGACCCTCTCACAGTGCGGCGCTCCCTCAGCACTGACCCTCCCACAGTGCGGCGCTCCCTCAGCACTGACCCTCTCACAGTGCGGCGCTCCCTCAGCACTGACCCTCTCACAGTGCGGCGCTCCCTCAGCACTGACCCTCCCACAGTGCGGCGCTCCCTCAGCACTGACCCTCCCACAGTGCGGCGCTCCCTCAGCACTGACCCTCCGACAGTGCGGGGCTCCCTCAACAATGACCCTCCGACAGTGCGGCACTCCCTCAGCACTGACCCTCCCACAGTGCGGCGCTCCCTCAGCACTGACCCTCCGACAGTGCGGGGCTCCCTCAACAATGACCCTCCGACAGTGCGGCACTCCCTCAGCACTGACCCTCCAACAGTGCGGCGCTCCCTCAGCACTGACCCTCCCACAGTGCGGCGCTCCCTCAGCACTGACCCTCCGACAGCGCGGCGCTCCCTCAGCACTGACCCTCCCACAGCGCGGCGCTCCCTCAGCACTGACCCTCCGACAGCGCGGCGCTCCCTCAGCACTGACCCTCCGACAGTGCGGCACTCCCTCAGCGCTGACCCTCTGACAGTGCGGCACTCCCTCAGCACTGACCCTCCGACAGTGCGGCGCTCCCTCAGCACTGACCCTCCCACAGTGCGGCACTCCCTCAGCACTGACCCTCCGACAGTGCGGCGCTCCCTCAGCACTGACCCTCCGACAGTGCGGCGCTCCCTCAGCACTGACCCTCCCACAGTGCGGCGCTCCCTCAGCACTGACCCTCCGACAGTGCGGCGCTCCCTCAGCACTGACCCTCCGACAGTGCGGCACTCCCTCAGCACTGACCCTCCGACAGTGCGGCGCTCCCTCAGCACTGACCCTCCGACAGTGCGGCGCTCCCTCAGTACTGACCCTCCGACAGTGCGGCTCTCCCTCAGCACGAACCCACCGACAGTGCGGCTCTCCCTCAGCGCTGACCCTCCGACAGTGCGGCACTCCCTCAGCACTGACCCTCCGACAGTGCGGCTCTCCCTCAGCACTGACCCTCCGACAGCGCGGCGCTCCCTCAGCACTGACCCTCCGACAGTGCGGCTCTCCCTCAGCACTGACCCTCCGACAGCGCGGCGCTCCCTCAGTACTGACCCTCCGACAGTGCGGCTCTCCCTCAGCACGAACCCACCGACAGTGCGGCTCTCCCTCAGCACTGACCCTCCGACAGCGCGGCACTCCCTCAGCACTGACCCTCCGACAGTGCGGCTCTCCCTCAGCACTGACCCTCCTGTCCCACGTTCTGGAGCTCGAGGGTCTGGAGTCACTTCCTGAATCTGAACATTCAGCCCATGGACCCAGATTGGGATAAGATTCTGTGGGTTTACCCACCCCGACTGTCTGATCCCGCGAGCAGCGTCTGAAATCTCCGGAATAAACTCCACCTACTGGCTTCCTGTGTCCTGACCTTGTGAGACGGGCGACTCGGGTCTCCAGTTCCAATCTGATTAGTCGCAACCACGCGAAACTCATACTCGATCCAAGGATTTAAGTCGATGGCTCTCGCTGACTCCAAGTCTCCAGTGATTGGATCAGGTACTGTCAGGGAAACAAATCAATCATCGCCCATTAACCCCCATCGTCACTGAACTGAATCCCTACCTACCCATCCCTCCGCAGTCCCTCAATCACTACCTACCCATCCCTCCACAGTCCCTCAATCACTATCGACCCATCCCTCCGCAGTCCCTCAATCACTAATGACATATCCCTTCACAGTCCCTCAATCACTACCTACCCATCCCTCCACAGTCCCTCAATCACTACCTACCCATCCCTCCACAGTCCCTCAATCACTACCTACCCATCCCTCCGCAGTCCCTCAATCACTAATGACATATCCCTCCACAGTCCCTCAATCACTATCGACCCATCCCTCCGCAGTCCCTCAATCACTAATGACATATCCCTCCACAGTCCCTCAATCACTACCTACCCATCCCTCCACAGTCCCTCAATCACTACCTACCCATCCCTCCACAGTCCCTCAATCACTATCGACCCATCCCTCCGCAGTCCCTCAATCACTATCGACGCATCCCTCCGCAGTCCCTCAATCACTACCGACCCATCCCTCCACAGTCCCTCAATCACTACCTACCCATCCCTCCACAGTCCCTCAATCACTAATGACATATCCCTTCACAGTCCCTCAATCACTACCTACCCATCCCTCCACAGTCCCTCAATCACTACATACCCAACCCTCCACAGTCCCTCAATCACTACCGATCCATCCCTCCACAGTCCCTCAATCACTACCGACCCATCCCAGGACAGTCCCTCAATCACTACCGACCCATCCCTCCACAGTCCCTCAATCACTACCGATCCATCCCTCCACAGTCCCTCAATCACTACCGACCCATCCCAGGACAGTCCCTCAATCACTACCGACCCATCCCTCCACAGTCCCTCAATACCTACCAACCAATCCCTCCACAGTCCCTCAATCACTACCGACCCATCCCAGGACAGTCCCTCAATCACTACCGACCCATCCCTCCACAGTCCCTCAATACCTACCAACCAATCCCTCCACAGTCCCTCAATCACTACCAACCCATCCCTCCACAGTCCCTCAATCACTACCGATCCATCCCTCCACAGTCCCTCAATCACTACCGACCCATCCCAGGACAGTCCCTCAATCACTACCGACCCATCCCTCCACAGTCCCTCAATCACTACCGATCCATCCCTCCACAGTCCCTCAATCACTACCGACCCATCCCAGGACAGTCCCTCAATCACTACCGACCCATCCCTCCACAGTCCCTCAATCACTACCGATCCATCCCTCCACAGTCCCTCAATCACTACCGACCCATCCCTCCACAGTCCCTCAATACCTACCAACCAATCCCTCCACAGTCCCTCAATCATTACCAACCCATCCCTCCGCAGTCCCTCAATCACTACCGACCCATCCCTCCACAGTCCCTCAATCACCACCTACCTATCCCTCCACAGTCCGTCAATCACTATCTACCCATCCCTCCACAGTCCCTCAATCAGTACCTACCCATCCCTCCACAGTCACTCAATCACTACCTACCCATCGCTCCAAAGTCCCTCAATTGCTACCTACCCATACCTCCACAGTCCCTCAATCACTACCCACCCATCCCTCCACAGTCCCTCAATCACTACCAACCCATACCTCCACAGTCACTCAATCACTACCGACCCATCCCTCCACAGTCCCTCAATTACTACCTACCCATCCCTCCACATTCCATCAATCACTACCTACCCATCCCTCCACAGTCCCTGAATCACTTTCTACCATCCCTCCACAGTCCCTCAATCACTACCTACCCAACATTCCACAGTCGTTCAATCACTACCTACCCATCCCTCCACAGGCCGTCAATCACTACCTACCCAACACTCCACAGTCCATCAATCCCTACCTATCCATCCCTCCACTGTCCCTCAATCACTACCTACCCATCCCTCCACAATCACTCAATCACTACCGACACATCCCTCCACAGTCCCTCAATCACTACCTACCTGTCCCTCCACAGTCAATCAATCACAACCGACACATCCCTCCACAGTCCCTCAATCATTACAGACCCATCCCTACACAGTCCCTCAATCACTACCTACCCATCCCTCCACAGACTCACAATCACTACCTACCCATCCCTCCACAGTCCCTTAATCACTACCAACCCATCCCTCCGCAATCCCCCAATCACTACCTACACATCACACCAAAGTCCCTCAATCACTACCGACCCATCCCTCCACAGTCGCTTAATAACTACCTACCCATCCCTCCACAGTCCCTCAATCACTACCCACCCATCCCTCCACAGTCCCTCAATCACTACCTACCCATCGCTCCAAAGACCCTCAATCACTACCCACCCATCGCTCCACAGTCCCTCAATCACTACCCACCAATCCCTCCCCAGCCCCTCAATCACTACCGACCCATCCCTCCACGGTCCCACAATCACTACCGACTAAGCCCTCCACAGTCCCTCAATCACTACCTACCCATCGCTCCGCAGTACCTAAATCACTACCAACCCATCCCTCTGCAATCCCTCAATCACTACCTGCACATCCCTCCACAGTCCCTCAATCACTTCCTACCCATCCCTCCACAGTCAGTCAATCACTACCCACCAATCCCTCCCCAGCCCCTCAATCACTACCGACCCATCCCTCCACTGTCCCACAATCACTACCGACCCACACTCCACAGTCCCTCAATCACTATCTACCCATCCTTCCACAATCCTTCAATCTTTACCTACCCATCACTCCACAGTCCATCAATTACTACTGACACATCCCTCCACAGTCCCTCAATCACTACCTACGCATCCCTCCACAGTCCCTCAATCACTAACGACACATGCCTCCACAGTCCCTCAATCACTACCTACCCATCGCTCCTCAGACCATCAATCACTACCTACCCATCCCTCCAGAGTCCCTTAATCACGACCTACCCATCCCTCCACAGTCCCTCAATCACTTCCGACCCATCCCTCCAGAGTCCCTCAATCACTACCGACTCATCCCTCCACAGTCCCATAATCACTACCTAACCATCCCTCCACAGTCCCTCAATCACTACCGAAGCATCCCTCCACAATCCCTCAATCACTACCTACCCATCCCTCCACAGTCCCTCAGTCATTACCTACCCATCACTCCAATGACCCTCAATCACTACCTACCCATCACTCCAACGACCCTCAATCACTACCTACCCATCCCTCCACAGTCCCTTAATCACTACCTAACCATCGCTCCACAGACCCGCAATCCCTACCTTCCCATCCCTCCACAATCCCTCAATCACTTCCTACCCATCCCTCCACAGTCCCTCAATCACTACTGACCCATCCTTAAACAATCCTTCAATCACTAACTACCCATCCCTCCACAGTCCCTCAATCACTACCGACCAATCCCTCCACAGTCCCTCAATCACTACCTACCCATCGCTCCACAATCCTTCAATCACTACCTACACATCCCTCCACAGTCCCTCAATCATTACCTACCAATCCCTCCACAATCCCTTAATCACTACCTACCCATCCCTCCACAGTCCCTCAATCACTTCCTACCATCCCTACACAATCCCTCAATCACTACCTACCCATCCCTCCACAGTCCCTCAGTCACTACCTACCCATCCCTCCACAGTCACTCAAACACTACCTACCCATCCCTCCACAGTCCCTCAATCACTACCTACCCATCCCTCCACAGTCCCTCAATCACTACCTATGCATCACTCCACAGTCCCTCAATCACTACCTGCCCATCCCTCCACAGTCCCTCAATCACTACCTACCCATCGCTCCACTGTCCCACAATCACTAACTACCCATCCCTCCACAGTCCCTCAATCACTACCCATCAATCCCTCCACAGTCCTTCAATCACTACCGACCCATCCGTCCACAGTCCCTCAATCACTAGCGACATATCCCTCCACAGTCCCTCAATCACTACCTACCCATCCCTCCAAAGTCCCTCAATAACTACCCACTCATCCCAACACAGTCCCCCAATTACTACCTACCTATCCCTCGCCAATTCCTCAATCACTGCCGACACATCCCTACACAGTCCCTCAATCACTAGCTACCCATCCCTCCACAGTCCCTTAATCACTACCTACCCATCCCTCCACAGTCCCTCAATCACTACCGACCCATCCCTCCACAGTCCCTCAATCACTACCGACCCATCCCTCCACAGCCCCTCAATCGCTATCCAGACATTCCTCCACAATCCCTCAATCACTACCTACCAATCCCTCCACAGACCGTCAATCACTACCTAACCATCCCTCAAAAAGTCCCTCAATCACTACCGATGCATCCCTCCACAATCCCTCAATAACTACCTACCCATCCCTCCACAGTCCCACAGTCACTACCAACCCATCCCTCCACAGTCCCTCAATCACAAAATACTCATCCCTCCACAGTCCCTCAATCACTTCCTAACCATCCCTCAACAGTCCCTCAATCACTACCGATGCATCCCTCCACAATCCCTCAATCACTACCTACCCATCCCTCCACAGTCCCTCAATCACTACCTAGCCAACCCTCCACAGTCCCCCAATCACTACCTACCTGTGCCTCCACAGTCCCTCAATCACTACCTATTCATCCCTCCACAGTCCCTCAATCACTACCTACACATCCCTCCAAAGTCCCTCAATAACTACCCACCCATCCCAACACAGTCCCCCAATCACTACCTACCTCTCCCTCCCCAATTCCTCAATCACTACCTACCCATCCCTCCACAGTCCCTCAATCACTACCGACCCATCCCTCCACAGTCCCTAAACCACTACCTACCCATCCCTCCACAGTCCCTCAATCACTACTGACCCATCCCTCCACAGTCCCTCAATCACTACCGACCCATCCCTCCACAGTCCCTCAATCACTACCGAACCATCCCTCCACGGCCCCTCAATCACTATCCAGACATTCCTCCACAATCCCTCAATCACTACCTACCAATCCCTCCACAGACCGTCAATCACTACCTAACCATCCCTCAAAAAGTCCCTCAATCACTACCGATGCATCCCTCCACAATCCCTCAATAACTACCTACCCATCCCTCCACAGTCCCACAGTCACTACCAACCCATCCCTCTACAGTTCCTCAATCACAAAATACTCATCCCTCCACAGTCCCTCAATCACTACCGATGCATCCCTCCACAATCCCTCAATCACTACCTACCCATCCCTCCACAGTCCCTCAATCACTACCTATCCAACCCTCCACAGTCCCCCAATCACTACCTACCTGTGCCTCCACAGTCCCTCAATCACTACCTACTCATCCCTGCACAGTCCTTTAATCACTACCTACCCATCCCTCCACAGTCCCTCTATCGCTACCTAACAATTCCTCCACAGTCCATTAATCACTACCTACCCTCCCTCCACAGTCCCGCAATCCCTACCTTCCCATCCCTCCACAATCCCTCAATCACTTCGTACCCATCAGTCCACAGTCCCTCAATCACTACTGACCCATCTTTCCACAATCCCTCAATCACTACCTACCCATCCCTCCACAATCCCTCAATAACTACCGACACATCCCTCCACAGTCCCTCAATCACTACCTACCAACCCTCCACAGTCCCTCAATCACTACCTACCAATCCCTCCACAATCACTCAATCACTACCTACCCATCCCTCCAAAGTCCCTCAATCACTACCTACCCATCCCACCACAGTCCCTCCATCACTAGCTACCCATCCCTCAACAGTCCCTTAATCACTACCTACCCAACCCACCGCAGTCCCTCAATCACTATCTTCCAATCCCTCCACAGTCCCGCAATCCCGACCTTCCCATCCCTCCACAATCCCTCAATCACTTCCTACCCATCCCTCCACAATCCCTCAATCACTACCTACTCATCCCTCCACAATCTCTCAATCACGACCGACACATCCCTCCACAGTCCCTCAATCACTACCTACCCATCCCTCCACAGTCCCTCAATCACTAACGACACACTCCTCCACAGTCCCTCAATCACTACCTATCCATGTTTCCACAGACCCTCAATCACTACCGACACATCCCTACACAGTCCCTCAATCACTACCTACCCATCCCTCCACAGTCCCTCAAACACTACCGACCCATCCATCCACAGTCCCTCAATCACTACTGACCCGTCCCTCCACATTCCCTCAATCACTATTCAGCCATTCCTCCACAATCCCTCAATCACTACCTACCAATCCCTCCACAGACCCTCAATCACTACCTACCAATCCCTTCACAGTCCCTCAATCACTACCTACCCATCACTCCACAGTCCCTCAATCACTACCGACTCATCCCTCCTCAGTCCATCAATCACTACCTAACCATCCCTCCACTGTCCCTCAATCACTACCGACACAGCCCTCCACAGTCCCTCAAACACTTCCTACACATCCCTCCAAAGTCCCTCAATCACTACCTACACATCCCTCCACAGTCCCTCAATCACTACCGACCCATCCCTACACAGTCCCTCAATCACTATCCAGCCATTCCTCCACAATCCCTCAATAACTACCCACCCATCCCTACACAGTCCCTCAATCACTACCTACCTATCCCTCCACAATCCCTCAATCACTACCTACCAATCCCTCCACAGTCCCTCAATCACTACCTACCCATCACTCCACAGTCCCTCAATCACTACCGACTCATCCCTCCTCAGTCCATCAATCACTACCTAACCATCCCTCCACTGTCCCTCAATCACTACTGACACAGCCCTCCACAGTCCCTCAAACACTTCATACCCATCCCTCCAAAGTCCCTCAATCACTACCTACCCATCCCTCCACAGTCCCTCAATCACTACCGACCCATCCCTACACAGTCGCTCAATCACTATCCAGCCATTCCTCCACAATCCCTCAATAACTACCCACCCATCCCTACACAGTCCCTCAATCACTACCTACCTATCCCTCCACAGTCCCTCAATCACTACCGACCCATCACTCCACAGTCCCTCAGACACTTCCTACCAATCCCTCCACAGTCCCTCAATCACTACCTACCAACCCTCCACAGTCCCTCAATCACTACCTACCAATCCCTCCACAGTCCCTTAATCACTACCTACCCACCCCTTCACAGTCCCTCAATCACTACCCACCTATCCATCCACAGTCCCTCAATCACTACATACCCATCCCTCCTCGGTCCCTCAATCACTACATACCCAACCCTCCACTTTCCCTCAATCACTACCTACCCATCCCTCCACAGTCCCTCAATCACTACCGACCCATCCGTCCACTATCCCTCAATATTTACCGACACATCCCTCCACAATCCCTCAATGACTACCTACCCATCCCTCCACAATCCCTCAATTACTACCGACACATCCCTCCACAGTCCCTCAAACACTACCTACCCATCCCTCCACAGTCCTTCAATCACTACCTACCCATCCCTCCACAGTCCCTCAATCATTACCTTCCCATCCCTGCACAGTCCCTCAATCACTACCGACCCATCCCTCCACAGTCCCTCAATCACTACCGACCCATCCCTCCACAGCCCCTCAATAACTATCCAGCCATTCCTCCACAATCCCTCAATCACTACCTACCCATCCCTCCACAGACCGTCAATCACTACCTAACCATCCCTCAACAAGTCCCTCAATCACTACCGATGCATCCCTACACAATCCCTCAATCACTACCTACCCATCCCTCCACAGTCCCACAGTCACTACCAACCCATCCCTCCACAGTCCCTCAATCACAAAATACTCATCCCTCCACAGTCCCTCAATCACTATCTAACCATCCCTCCACAGTCCCTCAATCAATACCGATGCATCCCTCCACAATCCCTCAATCACTACCTACCCATCCCTCCACAGTCCCTCAGTCACTACCAACCCATCCCTCCACAGTCCCACAATCACTACCTACCCATCCCTCCGCAGTCCCTCAATCACTACATATCCAACCCTCCACAGTCCCTCAATCACTACCTACCTGTGCCTCCACAGTCCCTCAATCACTACCTACTCATCCCTGCACAGTCCTTTAATCACTACCTACCCATCCCTCCACAGTCCCTCTATCGCTACCTAACAATCCCTCCACAGTCCATTAATCACTACCTACCCTCCCTCCACAGTCCCGCAATCCCTACCTTCCCATCCCTCCACAATCCCTCAATCACTTCGTACCCATCAGTCCACAGTCCCTCAATCACTACTGACCCATCTTTCCACAATCCCTCAATCACTACCTACCCATCCCTCCACAATCCCTCAATAACTACCGACACATCCCTCCACAGTCCCTCAATCACTACCTACCAACCCTCCACAGTCCCTCAATCACTACCTACCAATCCCTCCACAATCACTCAATCACTACCTACCCATCCCTCCACAGTCCCTCAATCACTACCTACCCATCCCACCACAGTCCCTCCATCACTAGCTACCCATCCCTCAACAGTCCCTTAATCACTACCTACCCAACCCTCCGCAGTCCCTCAATCACTATCTTCCAATCCCTCCACAGTCCCGCAATCCCGACCTTCCCATCCCTCCACAATCCCTCAATCACTTCCTACCCATCCCTCCACAATCCCTCAATCACTACCTACTCATCCCTCCACAATCTCTCAATCACGACCGACACATCCCTCCACAGTCCCTCAATCACTACCTACCCATCCCTCCACAGTCCCTCAATCACTAACGACACACTCCTCCACAGTCCCTCAATCACTACCTATCCATGTTTCCACAGACCCTCAATCACTACCGACACATCCCTACACAGTCCCTCAATCACTATTCAGCCATTCCTCCACAATCCCTCAATCACTACCTACCAATCCCTCCACAGACCCTCAATCACTACCTACCAATCCCTCCACAGTCCCTCAATCACTACCTACCCATCACTCCACAGTCTCTCAATCACTACCGACCCATCCCTACACAGTCGCTCAATCACTATCCAGCCATTCCTCCACAATCCCTCAATAACTACCCACCCATCCCTACACAGTCCCTCAATCACTACCTACCTATCCCTCCACAGTCCCTCAATCACTACCGACCCATCACTCCACAGTCCCTCAGACACTTCCTACCAATCCCTCCACAGTCCCTCAATCACTACCTACCAACCCTCCACAGTCCCTCAATCACTACCTACCAATCCCTCCACAGTCCCTTAATCACTACCTACCCACCCCTTCACAGTCCCTCAATCACTACCCACCTATCCATCCACAGTCCCTCAATCACTACATACCCATCCCTCCTCGGTCCCTCAATCACTACATACCCAACCCTCCACTTTCCCTCAATCACTACCTACCCATCCCTCCACAGTCCCTCAATCACTACCGACCCATCCGTCCACAATCCCTCAATATTTACCGACACATCCCTCCACAATCCCTCAATGACTACCTACCCATCCCTCCACAATCCCTCAATTACTACCGACACATCCCTCCACAGTCCCTCAAACA
This sequence comes from Carcharodon carcharias, assembly GCF_017639515.1. Taxonomy (NCBI): domain Eukaryota; kingdom Metazoa; phylum Chordata; class Chondrichthyes; order Lamniformes; family Lamnidae; genus Carcharodon; species Carcharodon carcharias. The sequence goes on from NW_024470722.1 coordinate 1,165,686, forward strand.
CTACCTACCCATCCCTCCACAGTCCTTCAATCACTACCTACCCATCCCTCCACAGTCCCTCAATCATTACCTTCCCATCCCTGCACAGTCCCTCAATCACTACCGACCCATCCCTCCACAGTCCCTCAATCACTACCGACCCATCCCTCCACAGCCCCTCAATAACTATCCAGCCATTCCTCCACAATCCCTCAATCACTACCTACCCATCCCTCCACAGACCGTCAATCACTACCTAACCATCCCTCAACAAGTCCCTCAATCACTACCGATGCATCCCTACACAATCCCTCAATCACTACCTACCCATCCCTCCACAGTCCCACAGTCACTACCAACCCATCCCTCCACAGTCCCTCAATCACAAAATACTCATCCCTCCACAGTCCCTCAATCACTATCTAACCATCCCTCCACAGTCCCTCAATCAATACCGATGCATCCCTCCACAATCCCTCAATCACTACCTACCCATCCCTCCACAGTCCCTCAGTCACTACCAACCCATCCCTCCACAGTCCCACAATCACTACCTACCCATCCCTCCGCAGTCCCTCAATCACTACATATCCAACCCTCCACAGTCCCTCAATCACTACCTACCTGTGCCTCCACAGTCCCTCAATCACTACCTACTCATCCCTGCACAGTCCTTTAATCACTACCTACCCATCCCTCCACAGTCCCTCTATCGCTACCTAACAATCCCTCCACAGTCCATTAATCACTACCTACCCTCCCTCCACAGTCCCGCAATCCCTACCTTCCCATCCCTCCACAATCCCTCAATCACTTCGTACCCATCAGTCCACAGTCCCTCAATCACTACTGACCCATCTTTCCACAATCCCTCAATCACTACCTACCCATCCCTCCACAATCCCTCAATAACTACCGACACATCCCTCCACAGTCCCTCAATCACTACCTACCAACCCTCCACAGTCCCTCAATCACTACCTACCAATCCCTCCACAATCACTCAATCACTACCTACCCATCCCTCCACAGTCCCTCAATCACTACCTACCCATCCCACCACAGTCCCTCCATCACTACCTACCCATCCCTCAACAGTCCCTTAATCACTACCTACCCAACCCTCCGCAGTCCCTCAATCACTATCTTCCAATCCCTCCACAGTCCCGCAATCCCGACCTTCCCATCCCTCCACAATCCCTCAATCACTTCCTACCCATCCCTCCACAATCCCTCAATCACTACCTACTCATCCCTCCACAATCTCTCAATCACGACCGACACATCCCTCCACAGTCCCTCAATCACTACCTACCCATCCCTCCACAGTCCCTCAATCACTAACGACACACTCCTCCACAGTCCCTCAATCACTACCTATCCATGTTTCCACAGACCCTCAATCACTACCGACACATCCCTACACAGTCCCTCAATCACTATTCAGCCATTCCTCCACAATCCCTCAATCACTACCTACCAATCCCTCCACAGACCCTCAATCACTACCTACCAATCCCTCCACAGTCCCTCAATCACTACCTACCCATCACTCCACAGTCTCTCAATCACTACCGACTCATCCCTCCTCAGTCCATCAATCACTACCTAACCATCCCTCCACTGTCCCTCAATCACTACCGACACAGCCCTCCACAGTCCCTCAAACACTTCCTACACATCCCTCCAAAGTCCCTCAATCACTACCTACACATCCCTCCACAGTCCCTCAATCACTACCGACCCATCCCTACACAGTCCCTCAATCACTATCCAGCCATTCCTCCACAATCCCTCAATAACTACCCACCCATCCCTACACAGTCCCTCAATCACTACCTACCTATCCCTCCACAATCCCTCAATCACTACCTACCAATCCCTCCACAGTCCCTCAATCACTACCTACCCATCACTCCACAGTCCCTCAATCACTACCGACTCATCCCTCCTCAGTCCATCAATCACTACCTAACCATCCCTCCACTGTCCCTCAATCACTACCGACACAGCCCTCCACAGTCCCTCAAACACTTCCTACCCATCCCTCCAAAGTCCCTCAATCACTACCTACCCATCCCTCCACAGTCCCTCAATCACTATCGACCCATCCCTACACAGTCGCTCAATCACTATCCAGCCATTCCTCCACAATCCCTCAATAACTACCCACCCATCCCTACACAGTCCCTCAATCACTACCTACCTATCCCTCCACAGTCCCTCAATCACTACCTACCAACCCTCCACAGTCCCTCAATCACTACCTACCAATCCCTCCACAGTCCCTTAATCACTACCTACCCACCCCTTCACAGTCCCTCAATCACTACCCACCTATCCATCCACAGTCCCTCAATCACTACATACCCATCCCTCCTCGGTCCCTCAATCACTACATACCCAACCCTCCACTTTCCCTCAATCACTACCTACCCATCCCTCCTCGGTCCCTCAATCACTATCGACCCATCCGTCCACAATCCCTCAATATTTACCGACACATCCCTCCACAATCCCTCAATGACTACCTACCCATCCCTCCACAATCCCTCAATTACTACCGACACATCCCTCCACAGTCCCTCAAACACTACCTACCCATCCCTCCACAGTCCTTCAATCACTACCTACCCATCCCTCCACAGTCCCTTAATCACTACCGACCCATCCCTCCACAGCCCCTCAATAACTATCCAGCCATTCCTCCACAATCCCTCAATCACTACCTACCCATCCCTCCACAGACCGTCAATCACTACCTAACCATCCCTCAACAAGTCCCTCAATCACTACCGATGCATCCCTACACAATCCCTCAATCACTACCTACCCATCCCTCCACAGTCCCACAGTCACTACCAACCCATCCCTCCACAGTCCCTCAATCACAAAATACTCATCCCTCCACAGTCCCTCAATCACTATCTAACCATCCCTCCACAGTCCCTCAATCAATACCGATGCATCCCTCCACAATCCCTCAATCACTACCTACCCATCCCTCCACAGTCCCTCAGTCACTACCAACCCATCCCTCTACAGGTCCACAATCACTACCTACCCATCCCTCCGCAGTCCCTCAATCACTACATATCCAACCCTCCACAGTCCCTCAATCACTACCTACCTGTGCCTCCACAGTCCCTCAATCACTACCTACCCATCGCTGCACAGTCCTTTAATCACTACCTACCCATCCCTCCACAGTCCCTCAATCACTACCTAACAATCCCTCCACAGTCCATTAATAACTACCTACCCTCCCTCCACAGTCCCACAATCCCTACCTTCCCATCCCTACAAAATCCCTCAATCTCTACTGACCCATCCTTCCACAATCCCTCATTCACTACCTACCCATCCCTCCACAATCCCTCAATCACTACCAACACATCCCTCCACAGTCCCTCAATCATAAAATACTCATCCCTCCACAGTCCCTCAATCACTACCTAACCATCCCTCCACAGTCCCTCAATCAATACCGATGCATCCCTCCACAATCCCTCAATCACTAACTACCCATCCCTCCACAGTCCCTCAGTCACTACCAACCCATCCCTCTACTGTCCCACAATCACTACCGACACATCCCTCCACAGTCCCTCAATCACTACCTACCCATCCCTCCACAGTCCCTCAATCACTACCTACCAACCCTCCACAGTCCCTCAATCACTACCTACCAATCCCTCCACAGTCCCATAATCACTACCTACCCACCCCTCCACCGTCCCTCAATCACTACCCACCTATCCCTCCACAGTCCCTCAATCACTACGTACCCATCCCTCCTTAGTCCATCAATCACTAAATACCCAACCCTCCACTTTCCCTCAATCACTACCTACCCATCCCTCCACAGTACCTCAATCACTACCGACCCATCCCTCCACAATCCCTCAATATTTACCGACACATCCCTCCACAATCCCTCAATGACTACCTACCCATCCCTCCACAATCCCTCAATTACTACTGACACATCCCTCCACAGTCCCTCAATCACTACCTACCCATCCCTCCACAGTCCCTCAATCACTACCGACCCATCCCTCCACAATCCCTTAATCACTACTGACCCATCCCTCCACAGCCCCTCAATAACTATCCAGCCATTCCTCCATGATCCCTCAATCACTACCTACCAATCCCTCCACAGACCGTCAATCACTACCTAACCATCCCTCAAAAAGTCCCTCAATCACTACCGATGCATCCCTACACAATCCCTCAATCACTACCTACCCATCCCTCCACAGTCCCACAGTCACTACCAACCCATCCCTCCACAGTCCCTCAATCACAAAATACTCATTCCTCCACAGTCCCTCAATCACTACCTAACCATCCCTCCACAGTCCCTCAATCAATACCGATGCATCCCTCCACAATCCCTCAATCACTAACTACCCATCCCTCCACAGTCCCTCAGTCACTACCAACCCATCCCTCTACAGTCCCACAATCACTACCTACCCATCCCTCCGCAGTCCCTCAATCACTACCTATCCAACCCTCCACAGTCCCTCAATCACTACCTACCTGTGCCTCCACAGTCCCTCAATCACTACCCACCCATCCCTGCCTAGTCCTTTAATCACTACCTACCCATCTCTCCACAGTCCCTCAATCACTACCTAACAATCCCTCCACAGTCCATTAATCACTACCTACCCTCCCTCCACAGTCCCGCAATCCCTACCTTCCCATCCCTACACAATCCCTCAATCTCTACTGACCTATCCTTCCACAATCCCTCATTCACTACCTACCCATCCCTCCACAATCCCTCAATCACTACCGACACATCCCTCCACAGTCCCTCAATCACTACCTACCCATCCCTCCACAGTCTCTCAATCAGTACCTACCCATCCCTCCACAGTCCCTCAATCACTACTGACCCGTCCCTCCACATTCCCTCAATCACTATTCAGACATTCCTCCACAATCCCTCAATCACTACCTACCAATCCCTCCACAGACCCTCAATCACTACCTACCAATCCCTCCAGAGTCCCTCAATCACTACCTACCCATCACTCCACAGTCCCTAAATCACTACCGACTCATCCCTCCTCAGTCCATCAATCACTACTGACCCATCCCTCCACAGTCCCTCAATCACTACCGACACATCCCTCGACAGTCCCTCAATCACTATCCAGCCATTCCTCCACAATCCCTCAATCACTACCCACCCATCCCTACACAGTCCCTCAATCACTACCTACCTATCCCTCCACAATCCCTCAAATACTACCCACCCATCCCTACACAGTCCCTCAATCACTACCTAACTATCCCTCCACAATCCCTCCATCACTACCTACCCATCCCTCCACAGTCCCTCAATCACTACCGACCCATCCTCCACATTCCCTCAATCACTACCGACCCACACTCCACAGTCCCTCAATCACTACCTACCCATCCCTCCACAATCCCTCAATCTTTACCTACCCATCCCTCCACAATCCCTCAATCTTTACCTACCCATCACTCCACAATCCATCAATTAATACCGACCCATCCCTCCACATTGCCTCAGACACTTCCTACCCATCCCTCCACAGTCCTTCAATCACTACCGACCCAGCCCTCCACAGTCCCCAAAACACTTCCTACCCATCCCTCCACAGTCCCTCAATCACTACCTACCCATCCCTCCACAGTCCCTCAATCACTACCGACCCATCCCTCCACAGTCCCTCAGACACTTCCTACCCATCCCTCCACAGTCCCTCAATCACTACCTACCCATCCCTCCACAGTCCCTCAATCACTCCCGACCCATCCCTCCACTGTCCCTCAGACACTTCCTACCCATCCCTCCACAGTCCCTCAATCACTACCTACCCATCACTCCACAGTCCCTCAATCACTACCGACTCATCCCTCCTCAGTCCATCAATCACTAACTAACCATCCCTCCACTGTCCCTCAATCACTACCGACCCAGCCCTCCACAGTCCCTCAAACACTTCCTACCTATCCCTCCACAGTCCCTCAATCACTACCTACCCATCCCTCCACAGTCCCTCAATAACTACCTACCCATCGCTCCTCAGACCATCAATCACTACCAACCCATTCCTACACAGTCCCTCAATCATTAACTACCCATCCCTCCACAGTCCCTTAATCACGACCTACCCATCCCTCCACAGTCCCTCAATCACTACGTACCCATCCCTCCTCAGTCCCTCAATCACTACCTACCCATCCCTCCACAGTCCCTCAATCACTACCGACCCATCACTCCAGAGTCCCTCAATCACTACCGACTCATCCCTCCACAGTCCCATAATCACTACCTAACCATCCCTCCACAGTCCCTCAATCACTACCGAAGCATCCCTCCACAATCCCTCAATCACTACCTACCCATCCCTCCACAGTCCCTCAGTCATTACCTACCCATCACTCCAAAGACCCTCAATCACTAACTACCCATCCCTCCACATTCCCTCAATCACTACCCACCAATCCCTCCACAGTCCCTCAATCACTACCAAACCGTCCCTCCACTGTCCCTCAATCACTACCGACGCATCCTTTCCACAATCCCTCAATCACTACCTAACCATCCTTCCACAGTACCTCAATCACTACCAACCCATCCCTACACACTCCCTGAATCACTACCTACACATCCCTCCACAATACCTCAATCACTACCTACCCATCCCTCCAGAGTGCCTCAGTCATTACTGACCCATGCCTCAACAGTCCCTCAATCACTTCCTACCCATCCCTCCACAGTCCCTCAATAACTTGCTACCCAAACCTCCACAGTCCCTCAATCACTTCCTTCCAATCCCTCCACAGTCCCTTAATCACTACCTACCCATGCCTCCACCGTCCCTCAATCACTACCCACCCATCCCTCCACAGTCCCTGAATCACTACCTACCCATCCCTCCACAGTCCCTCAATCACTACCGACCCAGCCCTGCACAGTCCCTCAATCACTACCGACCCATCCCTCCACAGTCCCTCAATCACTACCTAAATATCGCTCCACAATCCCTCAATCACTACCTACCCATTCCCCCACAATCCTCCAATCACTACCCGCCCATGCCTACCCAATCCATCAATCACTACCAACCCATCCCTCCACAGTCTCTCAATCACTACCTACCCATCCCTCCACAGTCCCTCAATCACTACCTACCCATCCCTCCACAGTCCCTCAATCACTACCTACCCATCCCTCCACAGTCCCTCAATCACTACCCATCAATCCCTCCACAGTCCCTCTATCACTACCTACCCAACCCTGCACAGTCCCACAATCACTACCGAACCATCCCTCCACAGTCCATTAGTCACTACCTACCCATCCCTCCACAGTCACTCAATCACTTCCGACCCATCCCTCCACAGTCCTTCAAACACTTCCTACCCATCCCTCCACAGTCCCTCAATCACTACCTATCCATCGCACCACACACCCTTTATCACTACCTACCCATCCCTCCACAGTCTCTCAATCACTACCGACCCATCCCTCCACTGTCCCTCAATCACTACTGACCCGTCCCTCCTCATTCCCTCACTCACTATTCAGCCATTCCTCCACAATCCCTCAATCACTACCTACCAATCCCTCCACAGACCCTCAATCACTACCTACTAATCCCTCCACAGTCCCTCAATCACTACCTACCCATCACTCCACAGTCCCTCAATCACTACCGACTCTTCCCTCCTCAGTCCATCAATCACTACCTAACCATCCCTCCACTGTCCCTCAATCACTACCGACCCAGCCCTCCACAGTCCCTCAAACACTTCCTACTCATCCCTCCACAGTCGCTCAATCACTACCTACCCATCCCTCCACAGTCCCTCAATCACTACCTACCCATTCCTCCACAATCCCTTAATCACTACCCACCCATCCCTCCTCAGTCCCTCAATCACTACCGACCCATCCCTCCACATTGCCTCAGACACTTCCTACCCATCCCTCCACAGTCCTTCAATCACTACCGACCCAGCCCTCCACAGTCCCTGAAACACTTCCTACCCATCCCTCCACAGTCCCTCAATCACTACCTACCCATCCCTCCACAGTCCCTCAATCACTACCGACCCATCCCTCCACAGTCCCTCAGACACTTCCTACCCATCCCTCCACAGTCCCTCAATCACTACCTACCCATCCCTCCACAGTCCCTCAATCACTCCCGACCCATCCCTCCACTGTCCCTCAGACACTTCCTACCCATCACTCCACAGTCCCTCAATCACTACCTACCCATCACTCCACAGTCCCTCAATCACTACCGACTCATCCCTCCTCAGTCCATCAATCACTAACTAACCATCCCTCCACTGTCCCTCAATCACTACCGACCCAGCCCTCCACAGTCCCTCAAACACTTCCTACCTATCCCTCCACAGTCCCTCAATCACTACCTACCCATCGCTCCTCAGACCATCAATCACTACCAACCCATTCCTACACAGTCCCTCAATCATTAACTACCCATCCCTCCACAGTCCCTTAATCACGACCTACCCATCCCTCCACAGTCCCTCAATCACTTCCCACCCATCCCTCCTCAGTCCCTCAATCACTACCTACCCATCCCTCCACAGTCCCTCAATCACTACCGACCCATCCCTACAGAGTCCCTCAATCACTACCGACTCATCCTCCACAGTCCCATAATCACTACCTAACCATCCCTCCACAGTCCCTCAATCACTACCGAAGCATCCCTCCACAATCCCTCAATCACTACCTACCCATCCCTCCACAGTCCCTCAGTCATTACCTACCCATCACTCCAAAGACCCTCAATCACTACCTACCCATCCCTCCACATTCCCTCAATCACTACCCACCAATCCCTCCACAGTCCCTCAGTCACTACCGAACCGTCCCTCCACTGTCCCTCAATCACTACCGACGCATCCTTTCCACAATCCCTCAATCACTACCTAACCATCCCTCCACAGTCCCTCAATCACTACCAACCCATCCCTACACACTCCCTGAATCACTACCTACACATCCCTCCACAATACCTCAATCACTACCTACCCATCCCTCCAGAGTGCCTCAGTCATTATTGACCCATGCCTAAACAGTCCCTCAATCACTTCCTACCCATCCCTCCACAGTCCCTCAATAACTTGCTACCCAACCCTCCACAGTCCCTCAATCACTTCCTTCCAATCCCTCCACAGTCCCTTAATCACTACCTACCCATGCCTCCACTGTCCCTCAATCACTACCCACCCATCCCTCCACAGTCCCTCAATCACTACCTACCCATCCCTCCACAGTCCCTCAATCACTACCAACCCAGCCCTGCACAGTCCCTCAATCACTACCGACCCATCCCTCCACAGTCCCTCAATCGCTACCTAAATATCGCTCCACAGTCCCGCAATCACTACCTACCCATCCCTCCACAATCCCTCAATCACTACCTACCCATTCCCCCACAATCCTCCAATCACTACCCGCCCATGCCTACCCAATCCATCAATCACTACCAACCCATCCCTCCACAGTCTCTCAATCACTACCTACCCATCCCTCCACAGTCCCTCAATCACTACCTACCCATCCCTCCACAGTCCCTCAATCACTACCTACCCATCCCTCCACAGTCCCTCAATCACTACCCATCAATCCCTCCACAGTCCCTCTATCACTACCTACCCAACCCTGCACAGTCCCACAATCACTACCGAACCATCCCTCCACAGTCCATTAGTCACTACCTACCCATCCCTCCACAGTCACTCAATCACTTCCGACCCATCCCTCCACAGTCCTTCAAACACTTCCTACCCATCCCTCCACAGTCCCTCAATCACTACCTATCCATCGCACCACACACCCTTTATCACTACCTACCCATCCCTCCACAGTCTCTCAAACACTACCGACCCATCCCTCCACTGTCCCTCAATCACTACTGACCCGTCCCTCCTCATTCCCTCACTCACTATTCAGCCATTCCTCCACAATCCCTCAATCACTACCTACCAATCCCTCCACAGACCCTCAATCACTACCTACTAATCCCTCCACAGTCCCTCAATCACTACCTACCCATCACTCCACAGTCCCTCAATCACTACCGACTCTTCCCTCCTCAGTCCATCAATCACTACCTAACCATCCCTCCACTGTCCCTCAATCACTACCGACCCAGCCCTCCACAGTCCCTCAAACACTTCCTACTCATCCCTCCACAGTCGCTCAATCACTACCTACCCATCCCTCCACAGTCCCTCAATCACTACCTACCCATTCCTCCACAATCCCTTAATCACTACCCACCCATCCCTCCTCAGTCCCTCAATCACTACCGACCCATCCCTCCACATTGCCTCAGACACTTCCTACCCATCCCTCCACAGTCCTTCAATCACTACCGACCCAGCCCTCCACAGTCCCTGAAACACTTCCTACCCATCCCTCCACAGTCCCTCAATCACTACCTACCCATCCCTCCACAGTCCCTCAATCACTACCGACCCATCCCTCCACAGTCCCTCAGACACTTCCTACCCATCCCTCCACAGTCCCTCAATCACTACCTACCCATCCCTCCACAGTCCCTCAATCACTCCCGACCCATCCCTCCACTGTCCCTCAGACACTTCCTACCCATCACTCCACAGTCCCTCAATCACTACCTACCCATCACTCCACAGTCCCTCAATCACTACCGACTCATCCCTCCTCAGTCCATCAATCACTAACTAACCATCCCTCCACTGTCCCTCAATCACTACCGACCCAGCCCTCCACAGTCCCTCAAACACTTCCTACCTATCCCTCCACAGTCCCTCAATCACTACCTACCCATCGCTCCTCAGACCATCAATCACTACCAACCCATTCCTACACAGTCCCTCAATCATTAACTACCCATCCCTCCACAGTCCCTTAATCACGACCTACCCATCCCTCCACAGTCCCTCAATCACTTCCCACCCATCCCTCCTCAGTCCCTCAATCACTACCTACCCATCCCTCCACAGTCCCTCAATCACTACCGACCCATCCCTACAGAGTCCCTCAATCACTACCGACTCATCCTCCACAGTCCCATAATCACTACCTAACCATCCCTCCACAGTCCCTCAATCACTACCGAAGCATCCCTCCACAATCCCTCAATCACTACCTACCCATCCCTCCACAGTCCCTCAGTCATTACCTACCCATCACTCCAAAGACCCTCAATCACTACCTACCCATCCCTCCACATTCCCTCAATCACTACCCACCAATCCCTCCACAGTCCCTCAGTCACTACCGAACCGTCCCTCCACTGTCCCTCAATCACTACCGACGCATCCTTTCCACAATCCCTCAATCACTACCTAACCATCCCTCCACAGTCCCTCAATCACTACCAACCCATCCCTACACACTCCCTGAATCACTACCTACACATCCCTCCACAATACCTCAATCACTACCTACCCATCCCTCCAGAGTGCCTCAGTCATTATTGACCCATGCCTAAACAGTCCCTCAATCACTTCCTACCCATCCCTCCACAGTCCCTCAATAACTTGCTACCCAACCCTCCACAGTCCCTCAATCACTTCCTTCCAATCCCTCCACAGTCCCTTAATCACTACCTACCCATGCCTCCACTGTCCCTCAATCACTACCCACCCATCCCTCCACAGTCCCTGAATCACTACCTACCCATCCCTCCACAGTCCCTCAATCACTACCAACCCAGCCCTGCACAGTCCCTCAATCACTACCGACCCATCCCTCCACAGTCCCTCAATCGCTACCTAAATATCGCTCCACAGTCCCGCAATCACTACCTACCCATCCCTCCACAATCCCTCAATCACTACCTACCCATTCCCCCACAATCCTCCAATCACTACCCGCCCATGCCTACCCAATCCATCAATCACTACCAACCCATCCCTCCACAGTCTCTCAATCACTACCTACCCATCCCTCCACAGTCCCTCAATCACTACCTACCCATCGCTCCACAGTCCCTCAATCACTAACTACCCATCCCTCCACAGACCCTCAATCACTACCCATCAATCCCTCCACAGTCCCTCTATCACTACCTACCCAACCCTGCACAGTCCCACAATCACTACCGAACCATCCCTCCACAGTCCATTAGTCACTACCTACCCATCCCTCCACAGTCACTCAATCACTTCCGACCCATCCCTCCACAGTCCTTCAAACACTTCCTACCCATCCCTCCACAGTCCCTCAGTCACTACCTACCCATCCCTCCACAATCGCCCAATCACTACATACCCATCCCTCCACAGTCCCTCAGTCACTACCAACCCATCCCTCCACAGTCCCTCAATTACTACCTACCCATCCCTCCACAGTCCCTCAAAAACTACCTACTCATCCCTCCACCGTCCCTCAATCACTACCTACCCAACCCTCCACAGTCCCTCAATTACTACCTACCATTCCCTCCACAGTCCCTTAATCACTACCTACCCATCCCCCCACAGTCCCTCAATCACTACCCACCCATCCCTCCACAGACCCTCAATCTTTACCGACCCATTCCTCCACAATCCCTCAATTACTACCGACCCATCCCTCCACAATCTCTCAATTACTACCTACCCATCGCACCTCAGACCATCAATCAGTACTGACACATCCCTACACAGTCCCTCAATCTCTACCTACCCATCCCTCCACAGTCCCTTAATCACTACCTACCCATCCCTCCACAGTCCCTCAATCACTACTCACCCATCCCTCCACAGTCCCACAATCACTATCCAGGCATTCCTCCACAATCCCTCCATCACTACCTACCAATCCCTCCACAGATCGTCAATCACTACCTACCCATCCCTCCACAGTCCCTCAATCACTACCTAACCATCCCTCCAAAGTCCCTCAATCACTACCGATGCATCCCTCCACAATCCCTCAATCACTACCTACCCATCCCTCCACAGTCCCACAGTCACTACCAACCCATCCCTCCACAGTCCCTCAATCACAAAAGACTCATCCCTCCACAGTCCCTCAATCACTACCTAACCATCCCTCCACATTCCCTCAATCACTACCGATGCATCCCTCCACAATCCCTCAATCACTACCTACCCATCCCTCCACAGTCCGTCAGTCACTACCAACCCATCCCTCCACAGTCCCTCAGTTACTACCTACCCATCCCTCCACAGTCCCTCAATCAGTACCTATCCATCCCTCCACAGTCCCTCAATCACTACCTACCCATCCCTCCACAGTCCCACAGTCACTACCAACCCATCCCTAAACAGTCCCTCAATCACAAAAGACTCATCCCTCCACAGTCCCTCAATCACTACCTAACCATCCCTCCACTTTCCCTCAATCACTACCGATGCCTCCCTCCACAATCCCTCAATCACTACCTACCCATCCCTCCACAGTCCGTCAGTCACTACCAACCCATCCCTCCACAGTCCCTCAATCACTACCTATCCATCCCTCCACAGTCCCTCAATCACTACCTAGCCATCCCTCCACAGTCCCTCAATCACTACCTAAATATCGCTCCACAGTCCCGCATTCACTACCTACCCATCCCTCCACAATCCCTCAATCACTACCTACCCATTCCCCCACAATCCTCCAATCACTACCCGCCCATGCCTACCCAATCCATCAATCACTACCAACCCATCCCTCCACAGTCTCTCAATCACTACCTACCCATCCCTCCACAGTCCCTCAATCACTACCTACCCATCCCTCCACAGTCCCTCAATCACTACCCATCAATCCCTCCACAGTCCCTCTATCACTACCTACCCAACCCTGCACAGTCCCACAATCACTACCGAACCATCCCTCCACAGTCCATTAGTCACTACCTACCCATCCCTCCACAGTCACTCAATCACTTCCGACCCATCCCTCCACAGTCCTTCAAACACTTCCTACCCATCCCTCCACAGTCCCTCAATCACTACCTATCCATCGCACCACACGCCCTTTATCACTACCTACCCATCCCTCCACAGTCTCTCAAACACTACCGACCCATCCCTCCACTGTCCCTCAATCACTACTGACCCGTCCCTCCTCATTCCCTCACTCACTATTCAGCCATTCCTCCACAATCCCTCAATCACTACCTACCAATCCCTCCACAGACCCTCAATCACTACCTACTAATCCCTCCGCAGTCCCTCAATCACTACCTACCCATCACTCCACAGTCCCTCAATCACTACCGACTCATCCCTCCTCAGTCCATCAATCACTACCTAACCATCCCTCCACTGTCCCTCAATCACTACCGACCCAGCCCTCCACAGTCCCTCAAACACTTCCTACTCATCCCTCCACAGTCGCTCAATCACTACCTACCCATCCCTCCACAGTCCCTCAATCACTACCTACCCATCCCTCCACAATCCCTTAATCACTACCCACGCATCCCTCCTAAGTCCCTCAATCACTACCGACCCATCCCTCCACATTGCCTCAGACACTTCCTACCCATCCCTCCACAGTCCTTCAATCACTACCGACCCAGCCCTCCACAGTCCCTGAAACACTTCCTACCCATCCCTCCACAGTCCCTCAATCACTTCCTACCCATCCCTCCACAGTCCCTCAATCACTACCGACCCATCCCTCCACAGTCCCTCAGACACTTCCTACCCATCCCTCCACAGTCCCTCAATCACTCCCGACCCATCCCTCCACTGTCCCTCAGACACTTCCTACCCATCCCTCCACAGTCCCTCAATCACTACCTACCCATCCCTCCACAGTCCCTCAATCACTACCGACTCATCCCTCCTCAGTCCATCAATCACTAACTAACCATCCCTCCACTTTCCCTCAATCACTACCGACCCAGCCCTCCACAGTCCCTCAAACCCTTCCTACCTATCCCTCCACAGTCCCTCAATCGTTAACTACCCATCCCTCCACAGTCCCTTAATCACGACCTACCCATCCCTCCACAGTCCCTCAATCACTTCCCACCAATCCCTCCACAGTCCCTCAATCACTACGTACCCATCCCTCCTCAGTCCCTCAATCACTACCTACCCATCCCTCCACAGTCCCTCAATCACTACCGACCCATCCCTCCAGAGTCCCTCAATCACTACCGACTCATCCCTCCACAGTCCCATAATCACTACCTAACCATCCCTCCACAGTCCCTCAATCACTACCGAAGCATCCCTCCACAATCCCTCAATCACTACCTACCCATCCCTCCACAGTCCCTCAGTCATTACCTACCCATCACTCCAAAGACCCTCAATCACTACCTACCCATCCCTCCACATTCCCTCAATCACTACCCACCAATCCCTCCACAGTCCCTCAATCACTACCGAACCGTCCCTCCACTGTCCCTCAATCACTACCAACGCATCCTTTCCACAATCCCTCAATCACTACCTAACCATCCCTCCACAGTCCCTCAATCACTACCAACCCATCCTTACACACTCCCTGAATCACTACCTACACATCCCTCCACAATACCTCAATCACTACCTACCCATCCCTCCACAGTCCCTCAATAACTTGCTACCCAACCCTCCACAGTCCCTCAATCACTTCCTTCCAATCCCTCCACAGTCCCTTAATCACTACCTACCCATGCCTCCACTGTCCCTCAATCACTACCCACCCATCCCTCCACAGTCCCTGAATCACTACCTACCCATCCCTCCACAGTCCCTCAATCACTACCGACCCAGCCCTGCACAGTCCCTCAATCACTACCGACCCATCCCTCCACAGTCCCTCAATCACTACCTAAATATTGCTCCACAGTCCCGCAATCACTACCTACCCATCCCTCCACAATCCCTCAATCACTACCTACCCATTCCCCCACAGTCCCTCAATCACTACCTACCCATCCCTCCACAGTCCCTCAATCACTACCTACCCATCCCTCCACAGTCCCTCAATCACTAACTACCCATCCCTCCACAGTCCCTCAATCACTACCCATCAATCCCTCCACAGTCCCTCTATCACTACCTACCCAACCCTGCACAGTCCCACAATCACTACCGAACCATCCCTCCACAGTCCATTAGTCACTACCTACCCATCCCTCCACAGTCACTCAATCACTTCCGACCCATCCCTCCACAGTCCTTCAAACACTTCCTACCCATCCCTCAACAGTCCCTCAGTCACTACCTACCCATCCCTCCACAGTCCATCAATCACTACCTACCAATCCCTCCACAGTCCCTTAATCACTACCTACTGATCCCTCCACAGTCCCTCAATCTCTACCTACCAATCCCTCCACAGTCCATCAATCACTACCTACCAATCCCTCCACAGTTCCTCAATCACTACCCACCCATCCCTCCACTGAGCATCAATCACTACCTACCCATCCCTCCACAGTCCCTCAATCACTACTTACCGATCCCTCCACAGTCCCTCACTCACTACCCACCCATTCCTACAAAGACCCTCAATCACTACCTACCCATCCCTCCACAGTCACTCATTCACTACGTACCCATCCCTCCACAGTCCCTCAATCACTACCTAACCATCCCTCCACAGTCCCTCAATCAATACCTACCAATACCTCCACAGTCCCTTAATCACTAACTACCTATCCCTCCATAGTCCCTCAATCATTACCTACCCGTCCCTCCACAGTCCCTTAATCACTTCCTACCCATTCCTCCACAATCACTCAATCACTACTAACCCATCCTTCCACAATCCCTCAATCACTACCGACACATCCCTCCACAGTCCCTCAATCACTACCTACCCATACCTCCACAGTCCCTCAATCACTAACGACACCTCCCTCGACAGTCCCTTAATCACTACTGTCCCACCTCTCCACAGACCCTCAATCACTACCGACACATCCCTACGCAGTCCCTCAATCACTACCTACCTATCCCTCCACAGTCCCTTAATCACTACCTACCCATCCCTCCACAGTCCCTCAAACACTACCGACCAATCCCTCCACATGCCCTCAATCACTACCAACCCATCACTCCACATTCCCTCAATCACTATCCAGCCATTCCTCCACAATCCCTCAATCAGTACCTACAAATCCCTCTACAGTCCCTCATTCACTACCTACCCATCCCTCCACAGTACCTCAATCAATACCCACCCATCCCTCCACAGTCCCTCAATCACTTCCTACCCATCCCTCCACAGTCCCTCAATCACTACCCACCCATCCCTCCACAGTCCCTCAATCACTACTGACCCATCCCTCTACAGTCCCTCAATAACTACCCACCCATCCCTCCACAGACCATCAATCACTACCTACCCATCCCTCCACAGTCCCTCAATCACAACCTAACGATCCCTCCACAGTCCCTCAATCACTACCGATGCATCCCTCCACAATCGCCCAATCACTACATACCCATCCCTCCACAGTCTTTCAGTCACTACCAACCCATCCCTCCACAGTCCCTCAATTACTACCTACCCATCCCTCCACAGTCCCTCAAAAACTACCTACTCATCCCTCCACAGTCCCTCAATCACTACCTACCCAACCCTCCACAGTCCCTCAATTACTACCTACCATTCCCTCCATAGTCCCTTAATCACTACCTACCCATCCCCCCACAGTCCCTCAATCACTACCCACCCATCCCTCCACAGACCCTCAATCTTTACCGACCCATCCCTCCACAATCCCTCAATTACTACCGACCCATCCCTCCACAATCTCTCAATTACTACCTACCCTTCGCACCTCAGACCATCAATCAGTACCGACACATCCCTACACAGTCCCTCAATCTCTACCTACCCATCCCTCCACAGTCCCTTAATCACTACCTACCCATCCCTCCACAGTCCCTCAATCACTACTCACCCATCCCTCCACAGTCCCACAATCACTATCCAGGCATTCCTCCACAATCCCTCCATCACTACCTACCAATCCCTCCACAGTTCCTCAATCACTACCTACCCATCCCTCCACAGTCCCTCAATCACTACCTAACCATCCCTCCAAAGTCCCTCAATCACTACCGATGCATCCCTCCACAATCCCTCAATCACTACCTACCCATCCCTCCACAGTCCCACAGTCACTACCAACCCATCCCTCCACAGTCCCTCAATCACAAAAGACTCATCCCTCCACAGTCCCTCAATCACTACCTAACCATCCCTCCACATTCCCTCAATCACTACCGATGCATCCCTCCACAATCCCTCAATCACTACCTACCCATCCCTCCACAGTCCGTCAGTCACTACCAACCCATCCCTCCACAGTCCCTCAGTTACTACCTACCCATCCCTCCACAGTCCCTCAATCAGTACCTATCCATCCCTCCACAGTCCCTCAATCACTACCTACCCATCCCTCCACAGTCCCTCAATCACTACCAACCCATCCCTCCACAGTCACTCAATCACTACCTACCCATCCCTCCACAGTCCCACAGTCACTACCAACCCATCCCTAAACAGTCACTCAATCACAAAAGACTCATCCCTCCACAGTCCCTCAATCACTACCTAACCATCCCTCCACTTTCCCTCAATCACTACCGATGCCTCCCTCCACAATCCCTCAATCACTACCTACCCATCCCTCCACAGTCCGTCAGTCACTACCAACCCATCCCTCCACAGTCCCTCAATCACTACCTATCCATCCCTCCACAGTCCCTCAATCACTACCTAGCCATCCCTCCACAGTCCCTCAATCACTACCCACCCATCCCTCCACAGTCCCTCAATCACTACCTGCCCAACTCTCCACAGTCCCTCAATCACTACCTACCCATTCCTCCATAGTCCCTCATTCACTACCTATCCATCCCTCCACAGTCCCTCAATCACTACCTAGCCATCCCTCCACAGTCCCTCAATCACTACCCACCCCTCCCTCCACAGTCCCTCAATCACTACCTGCCCAACTCTCCACAGTCCCTCAATCACTACCTACCCATCCCTCCACAGTCCCTCAATCACTACCCATCAATCCCTCCACAGTCCCTCTATCACTACCTACCCAACACTGCACAGTCCCTCAATCACTACCGAACCATCCCTCCACAGTCCATTAGTCACTACCTACCCATCCCACCACAGTCACTCAATCAGTTCCGACCCATCCCTCCACAGTCCTTCAAACACTTCCTACCCATCCCTCCACAGTCCCTCAGTCACTACCTACCCATCCCTCCACAGTCCATCAATCACTACCTACCAATCCCTCCACAGTCCCTCAATCACTACCTAGCCATCCCTCCACAGTCCCTCAATCACTACCCACCCATCCCTCCACAGTCCCTGGATCACTACCTGCCCAACTCTCCACAGTCCCTCAATCACTACCTACCCAACCCTCCACAGTCCCTCAATTACTACCTACGATTCCCTCCACAGTCCCTTAATCACTAACTACCCATCCCCCCACAGTCCCTCAATCACTACCCACCCATCCCTCCACAGACCCTCAATCTTTACCGACCCATCCCTCCACAATCCCTCAATTACTACCGACCCATCCTTCCACAATCTCTCAATTACTACCTACCCATCGCACCTCAGACCATCAATCAGTACCGACACATCCCTAGACAGTCCCTCAATCTCTACCTACCCATCCCTCCACAGTCCCTTAATCACTACCTACCCATCCCTCCACAGTCCCTCAATCACTACTCACCCATCCCTCCACAGTCCCACAATCACTATCCAGGCATTCCTCCACAATCCTCCATCACTACCTACCAATCCCTCCACAGATCGTCAATCACTACCTACCCATCCCTCCACAGTCCCTCAATCACTACCTAACCATCCCTCCAAAGTCCCTCAATCACTACCGATGCATCCCTCCACAATCCCTCAATCACTACCTACCCATCCCTCCACAGTCCCACAGTCACTACCAACCCATCCCTCCACAGTCCCTCAGTTACTACCTACCCATCCCTCCACAGTCCCTCAATCAGTACCTATCCATCCCTCCACAGTCCCTCAATCACTACCTACCCATCCCTCCACAGTCCCTCAATCACTACCAACCCATCCCTCCACAGTCACTCAATCACTACCTACCCATCCCTCCACAGTCCCACAGTCACTACCAACCCATCCCTAAACAGTCACTCAATCACAAAAGACTCATCCCTCCACAGTCCCTCAATCACTACCTAACCATCCCTCCACTTTCCCTCAATCACTACCGATGCCTCCCTCCACAATCCCTCAATCACTACCTACCCATCCCTCCACAGTCCGTCAGTCACTACCAACCCATCCCTCCACAGTCCCTCAATCACTACCTATCCATCCCTCACAGTCCCTCAATCACTACCTAGCCATCCCTCCACAGTCCCTCAATCACTACCCACCCATCCCTCCACAGTCCCTCAATCACTACCTGCCCAACTCTCCACAGTCCCTCAATCACTACCTACCCATCCCTCCATAGTCCCTCATTCACTACCTATCCATCCCTCCACAGTCCCTCAATCACTACCTAGCCATCCCTCCACAGTCCCTCAATCACTACCCACCCCTCCCTCCACAGTCCCTCAATCACTACCTGCCCAACTCTCCACAGTCCCTCAATCACTACCTACCCATCCCTCCACAGTCCCTCAATCACTACCCATCAATCCCTCCACAGTCCCTCTATCACTACCTACCCAACACTGCACAGTCCCTCAATCACTACCGAACCATCCCTCCACAGTCCATTAGTCACTACCTACCCATCCCTCCACAGTCACTCAATCACTTCCGACCCATCCCTCCACAGTCCTTCAAACACTTCCTACCCATCCCTCCACAGTCCCTCAGTCACTACCTACCCATCCCATCACAGTCCATCAATCACTACCTACCAATCCCTCCACAGTCCCTCAATCACTACCTAGCCATCCCTCCACAGTCCCTCAATCACTACCCACCCATCCCTCCACAGTCCCTGAATCACTACCTGCCCAACTCTCCACAGTCCCTCAATCACTACCTACCCAACCCTCCACAGTCCCTCAATTACTACCTATCGATTCCCTCCACAGTCCCTTAATCACTAACTAGCCCATCCCGTCCACAGTCCCTCAATCACTACCCACCCATCCCTCCACAGACCCTCAATCTTTACCGACCCATCCCTCCACAATCCCTCAATTACTACCGACCCATCCTTCCACAATCTCTCAATTACTACCTACCCATCGCACCTCAGACCATCAATCAGTACCGACACATCCCTAGACAGTCCCTCAATCTCTACCTACCCATCCCTCCACAGTCCCTTAATCACTACCTACCCATCCCTCCACAGTCCCTCAATCACTACTCACCCATCCCTCCACAGTCCCACAATCACTATCCAGGCATTCCTCCACAATCCCTCCATCACTACCTACCAATCCCTCCACAGATCGTCAATCACTACCTACCCATCCCTCCACAGTCCCTCAATCACTACCTAACCATCCCTCCAAAGTCCCTCAATCACTACCGATGCATCCCTCCACAATCCCTCAATCACTACCTACCCATCCCTCCACAGTCCCACAGTCACTACCAACCCATCCCTCCACAGTCCCCCAATCACAAAAGACTCATCCCTCCACAGTCCCTCAATCACTTCCTAACCATCCCTCCACAGTCCCTCAATCACAAAAGACTCATCCCTCCACAGTCCCTCAATCACTACCTAACCATCCCTCCACATTCCCTCAATCACTACCGATGCATCCCTCCACAATCCCTCAATCACTACCTACCCATCCCTCCACAGTCCGTCAGTCACTACCAACCCATCCCTCCACAGTCCCTCAATTACTACCTACCCATCCCTCCACAGTCCCTCAATCAGTACCTATCCATCCCTCCACAGTCCCTCAATCACTACCTACCCATCCCTCCACAGTCCCACAGTCACTACCAACCCATTCCTAAACAGTCCCTCAATCACAAAAGACTCATCCCTCCACATTCCCTCAATCACTACCTAACCATCCCTCCACTTTCCCTCAATCACTACCGATGCATCCCTCCACAATCCCTCAATCACTACCTACCCATCCCTCCACAGTCCGTCAGTCACTACCAACCCATCCCTCCACAGTCCCTCAATCACTACCTATCCATCCCTTCACAGTCCCTCAATCACTACCTAGCCATCCCTCCACAGTCCCTCAATCACTACCCACCCATCCCTCCACAGTCCCTCAATCACTACCTGCCCAACTCTCCACAGTGCCTCAATCACTACCTACCCATCCCTCCACAGTCCCTCAATCACTACCTATCCATCCCTCCACAGTCCCTCAATCACTACCTAGCCATCCCTCCACAGTCCCTCAATCACTACCCACCCCTCCCTCCACAGTCCCTCAATCACTACCTGCCCAACTCTCCACAGTCCCTCAATTACTACCTACCCATCCCTCCACAGTCCCTCAATCACTACCCATCAATCCCTCCACAGTCCCTCTATCACTACCTACCCAACACTGCACAGTCCCTCAATCACTACCGAACCATCCCTCCACAGTCCATTAGTCACTACCTACCCATCCCTCCACAGTCACTCAATCACTTCCGACCCATCCCTCCACAGTCCTTCAAACACTTCCTACCCATCCCTCCACAGTCCCTCAGTCACTACCTACCCATCCCATCACAGTCCATCAATCACTACCTACCAATCCCTCCACAGTCCCTCAATCACTACCTAGCCATCCCTCCACAGTCCCTCAATCACTACCCACCCATCCCTCCACAGTCCCTGAATCACTACCTGCCCAACTCTCCACAGTCCCTCAATCACTACCTACCCATCCCTCCACAGTCCCTCAATCACTACCTATCCATCCCTCCACAGTCCCTCAATCACTACCTAGCCATCCGTCCACAGTCCCTCAATCACTACCCACCCATCCCTCCACAGTCCCTCAATCACTACCTGCCCAACTCTCCACAGTCCCTCAATCACTACCTACCCATCCCTCCACAGTCCCTCAATCACTACCCATCAATCCCTCCACAGTCCCTCTATCACTACCTACCCAACACTGCACAGTCCCTCAATCACTACCGAACCATCCCTCCACAGTCCATTAGTTACTACCTACCCATCCCTCCACAGTCACTCAATCACTTCCGACCCATCCCTCCACAGTCCTTCAAACACTTCCTACCCATCCCTCCACAGTCCCTCAGTCACTACCTACCCATCCCTCCACAGTCCATCAATCACTACCTACCAATCCCTCCACAGTCCCTCAATCACTACCTAGCCATCCCTCCACAGTCCCTCAATCACTACCCACCCATCCCTCCACAGTCCCTGAATCACTACCTGCCCAACTTTCCACAGTCCGTCAATCACTACCTACCCATCCCTCCACAGTCCCTCAATCACTACCTATCCATCCCTCCACAGTCCCTCAATCACTACCTAGCCATCCCTCCACAGTCCCTCAATCACTACCCACCCCTCCCTCCACAGTCCCTCAATCACTACCCACCCATCCCTCCACAGTCCCTCAATCACTACCTGCCCAACTCTCCCCAGTCCCTCAATCACTACCTACCCATCCCTCCACAGTCCCTCAATCACTACCCATCAATCCCTCCACAGTCCCTCAATCACTACCTACCCATCCCTGCACAGTCCTTTAATCACTACCTACCCATCCCTCCACAGTCCCTCAATCACTACCTACTCATCCCTCCACAGTCGCTCAATCACTACCCACCCATCCCTCTACAGTCCCTCAATCAATACCTACCCATCCCTCCACAGTCCCTCAATCACTACCTACCCAACCCTCCACAGTCCCTCAATCACTACCTAAACATTGCTGACTGTCCCGCATTCCCTACCTCCCCAACCCTCCACAGTCCCTCAATCACGACCTACCCATCCCTCCACAATCCCTCAATCTTTACCGACCCATCCCACCACAATCCCTCAATGACTACCTACCCATCACTCCACACTCCCTCAATTACTACCGACACATCCCTCCACAGTCCCTCAATCACTACCTACGCATCCCTCCACAGTCCCTCAATCACTAACGACACATCCCTCCGCAGTCCCTTAATCACTAATGACCCATCCCTCCACAGTCCCTCAATCACTACCTATCCATCGCTCCACTGTCCCTCAATCACTACCGACACATCCCTACGCAGTCCCTCAATCACTACCTACCCATCCCACCACAGTCCCTTAATCAATACCTACCCATCCCTCCACAGTCCCTCAAACACTACCGACCCATTACTCCACATGCCCTCAATCACTACTGACCCATCCCTCCACAGTCCCTCAATCATGACCTACCCATCCCTCCACAATCCCTCAATCTTTACCGACCCAGCCCTCCACAATCCCTCAATGACTACCTACCCATCACTCCACACTCCCTCAATTACTACCGACACATCCCTCCACAGTCCCTCAATCACTACCTACGCATCCCTCCACAGTCCCTCAATCACTACCTACGCATCCCTCCACAGTCCCTCAATCACTAACGACACATCCCTCCGCAGTCCCTTAATCACTAATGACCCATCCCTCCACAGTCCCTCAATCACTACCTATCCATCGCTCCACTGTCCCTCAATCACTACCGACACATCCCTACGCAGTCCCTCAATCACTACCTACCCATCCCACCACAGTCCCTTAATCAATACCTACCCATCCCTCCACAGTCCCTCAAACACTACCGACCCATTACTCCACATGCCCTCAATCACTACTGACCCATCACTCCACATTCCCTCAATCACTATCCAGCCATTCCTCCACAGTCCCTCAATCACTACCGACCCATCCCTTCTCAGTCCCTCAATCACTACTTAACCATCCCTCCACAGTCCCTCAATCACTTCCTACCCATCCCTCCACAGTCCCTCAATCACTACCTACCCATCCCTCCACAGTCCCTCAATCACTCCCCACCCATCCCTCCACAGTCCCTCAATCACTACCTACCCATCCCTCCACAATCCCTCAATCTTTACCGACCCATCCCTCCACAATCCCTCAATGACTACCTACCTATCCCTCCACAATCCCTCAATTACTACCTACCCATCGCTGCTCAGACCATCAATCACTACCGACAAATTCCTACACAGTCCCTCAATCACTACCTACCCATCCCTCCACAGTCCCTCAGTCACTACCTACCCATCCCTCCACAGTCCATCAATCACTACCTACCAATCCCTCCACAGTCCCTTAATCACTACCTACCCATCCCTCCGCAGTCCCTTAATCACTACCTACCCATCCCTCCACAGTCCCTCAATCTCTACCTACCAATCCCTCCACAGTCCATCAATCACTACCTACCAATCCCTCCACAGTCCCTCAATCACTACCTAGCCATCCCTCCACAGTCCCTCAATCACTACCCACCCATCCCTCCACAGTCCCTGAATCACTACCTGCCCAACTTTCCACAGTCCCTCAATCACTACCTACCCATCCCTCCACAGTCCCTCAATCACTACCTATCCATCCCTCCACAGTCCCTCAATCACTACCTAGCCATCCCTCCACAGTCCCTCAATCACTACCTACCCATCCCTCCACAGTCCCTCAATCACTACCTGCCCAACTCTCCACAGTCCCTCAATCACTACCTACCCATCCCTCCACAGTCCCTCAATCACTACCCATCAATCCCTCCACAGTCCCTCAATCACTACCTACCCATCCCTGCACAGTCCTTTAATCACTACCTACCCATCCCTCCACAGTCCCTCAATCACTACCTACTCATCCCTCCACAGTCGCTCAATCACTACCCACCCATCCCTCTACAGTCCCTCAATCAATACCTACCCATCCCTCCACAGTCCCTCAATCACTACCTACCCAACCCTCCACAGTCCCTCAATCACTACCTAAACATTGCTGACTGTCCCGCATTCCCTACCTCCCCAACCCTCCACAGTCCCTCAATCACGACCTACCCATCCCTCCACAATCCCTCAATCTTTACCGACCCATCCCTCCACAATCCCTCAATGACTACCTACCCATCACTCCACACTCCCTCAATTACTACCGACACATCCCTCCACAGTCCCTCAATCACTACCTATCCATCGCTCCACAGTCCCTCAATCACTACCTACCCGTCCCTCCACAGTCCCTCAATCACTACCTACCCATCCCTGCACAGTCCTTTAATCACTACCTACCCATCTCTCCACAGTCCCTCAATCACTACCTACTCATCCCTCCACAGTCCCTCAATCACTACCTACCCATCCCCCTCAGTCCCTCAATCACTACCCACCCATCCCTACACAATCCCTCAATCACTACCTACCCGTCCCTCCACAGACCCTCAATCACTACCTACCCATCCCTCCACAGTCCCTCAATCACTACCTATCCATCCCTCCACAGTCCCTGAATCACTACTACCCGTCCCTCCACAGTCCCTCAATCACTACCGACCCATCCCTCCACAGTCCCTCAATCACTACCGACCCATCCCTCCACAGTCCCTGAATCACTACCTACCCATCCCTCCACAGTCCCTCAATCACTACCGACCCATCCCTCCACAGTCCCTCAATCACTACCTACCCATCGCTCCACAGTCCCTCAATCACTACCTACCCATCCCTCGACATTCCCTCAATCACTACCCATAAATCCCTCTACAGTCCCTCTATCACTACCTACCCAACCCTGCACAGTCCCTCAATCACTACCGAACCATCCCTCCACAGTCCATTAGTCACTACCTACCCATCCCTCCACAGTCACTCAATCACTTCCGACCCATCCCTCCACAGTCCTTCAAACACTTCCTACCCATCCCTCCACAGTCCCTCAGTCACTACCTACCCATCCCTCCACAGTCCATCAATCACTACCTACCAATCCCTCCACAGTCCCTTAATCACTACCTACCCATCCCTCCACAGTCCCTTAATCACTACCTACCCATCCCTCCACAGTCCCTCAATCTCTACCTACCAATCCCTCCACAGTCCATCAATCACTACCTACCAATCCCTCCACAGTCCCTCAATCACTACCTACCCAACCCTCCACTGTCCATCAATCACTACCTACCAATCCCTCCACAGTCCATCAATCACTACCTACCCATCCCTCCACAGTCCCTTAATCACTACCTACCCATCCCTCCGCAGTCCCTTAATCACTACTACCCATCCCTCCACAGTCCCTCAATCTCTACCTACCAATCCCTCCACAGTCCATCAATCACTACCTACCAATCCCTCCACAGTCCCTCAATCACTACCTACCCAACCCTCCACTGTCCATCAATCACTACCTACCAATCCCTCCACAGTCCCTCAATAACTACCCACCCATCCCTCCACAGTCCATCAATCACTACCTACCCATCCCTCCACAGTCCCTCAATCACTACTTACCCATCCCTCCACAGTCCCTCAGTCACTACCCACCCATTCCTCCACAGACCCTCAATCACTACCTACCCATCCCTCCACTGTCCCTCATTCACTACGTACCCATCCCTCCACAGTCCCTCAATCACTACCTACCCATCCCTCCACAGTCCCTCAATCAATACCTACCAATCTCTCCACAGTCCCTTAATCACTAACTACCCATCCCTCCATAGTCCCTCAATCACTACCTACCCATCCCTCCACAGTCCCTTAATCACTTCCTACCCATCCCTCCACAGTCCCTCAATCACTAACGACACCTCCCTCGACAGTCCCTTAATCACTACTGTCCCACCTCTCCACAGACCCTCAATCAATACCTATCCATCTCTCCACAGTCCCTCAATCACTACCGACACATCCCTACGCAGTCCCTCAATCACTACCTACCCATCCCTCCACAGTCCATTAATCACTACCTACCCATCCCTCCACAGTCCCTCAAACACTACCGACCAATCCCTCCACATGCCCTCAATCATTACCAACCCATCACTCCACATTCCCTCAATCACTATCCAGCCATTCCTCCACAATCCCTCAATCAGTACCTACAAATCCCTCCACAGTCCCTCAATCACTACCTACGCATCCCTCCACAGTCCCTCAATCAATACCCACCCATCGCTCCACAGTCCCTCAATCACTTCCTACCCATCCCACCACAGTCCCTCAATCACTACCCACCCATCCCTCCACAGTCCCTCAATCACTACCGACCCATCCCTCCACAGTCCCTCAATCTCTACCTACCCATCCCTCCACAGTCCCTTAATCACTACCGACCCATCCCTTCACAGTCCCTCAGTCACTACCGACGCATCCCTCCACAGTCCCTCAATCACTACTCACCCATCCCTCCACAGTCCCACAATCACTATCCATTCATTCCTCCACAATTCCTCCATCACTACCTACCAATCCCTCCACAGACCGTCAATCACTACCTACCCATCCCTCCACAGTCCCTCAATCACTACCTAACCATCCCTCCAAAGTCCCTCAATCACTACCGATGCATCCCTCCACAATCCCTCAATCACTACCTACCCATCCCTCCACAGTCCCACAGTCACTACCAACCCATCCCTCCACAGTCCCTCAATCACAAAAGACTCATCCCTCCACAGCCCCTCAATCACTATCTAACCATCCCTCCACATTCCCTCAATCACTACCGATGCATCCCTCCACAATCCCTCAATCACTACCTACCCATCCCTCCACAGTCCGTCAGTCACTACCAACCCATCCCTCCACAGTCACTCAATTACTACCTACCCGTCCCTCCACAGTCCCTCAATCAGTACCTATCCATCCCTCCACAGTCCCTCAATCACTACCTACCCATCCCTCCACAGTCCAACAGTCACTACCAAACCATCCCTCCACAGTCCCACAATCACTACCCACCCATCCCTCCACAGTCCCACAATCACTACCTACCCAACTCTCCACAGTCCCTCAATCACTACCTACCCATCCCTCCACAGTCCCTCAATCACTACCCACCCATCCCTCCACAGTCCCTCAATCACTACCTACCCATCCCTCCACAGTCCCTCAATCACTACCTACCCATCCCTCCAAAGTCCCTCAATCTCTACCTACCCATCCCTCCACAATCCCTCAATCTTTACTGACCCATCCCTCCACAATCCCTCAATGACTACCTACCCATCCCTACACAATCCCTCAATTACAATCTACCCATCGCTGCTCAGACCATCAATCACTATCGACACATTCCTACACAGTCCCTCAATCACTACCGACTCATCCCTCCACAGTCCCTCTATCACTACCTAACCATCCCTCCACAGTCCCTCAATCACTAACGATGCATCCCTCCACAATCCCTCAATCACTACCTACCCAACCCTCCACAGTCCCTCAATCACTACCTACCCATCCCTCCACAGTCCCTCAATCACTACCTATCCATCCCTCCACAGTCCCTGAATCACTACCTACCCGTCCCTCCACAGTCCCTCAATCACTACCTACCCATCCCTGCACAGTCCTTTAATCACTACCTACCCATCTCTCCACAGTCCCTCAATCACTACCTACTCATCCCTCCACAGTCCCTCAATCACTACCTACCCATCCCCCTCAGTCCCTCAATCACTACCCACCCATCCCTACACAATCCCTCAATCACTACCTACCCGTCCCTCCACAGACCCTCAATCACTACCTACCCATCCCTCCACAGTCCCTCAATCACTACCTATCCATCCCTCCACAGTCCCTGAATCACTACCTACCCGTCCCTCCACAGTCCCTCAATCACTACCGACCCATCCCTCCACAGTCCCTCAATCACTACCGACCCATCCCTCCACAGTCCCTGAATCACTACCTACCCATCCCTCCACAGTCCCTCAATCACTACCGACCCATCCCTCCACAGTCCCTCAATCACTACCTACCCATCGCTCCACAGTCCCTCAATCACTACCTACCCATCCCTCGACATTCCCTCAATCACTACCCATAAATCCCTCTACAGTCCCTCTATCACTACCTACCCAACCCTGCACAGTCCCTCAATCACTACCGAACCATCCCTCCACAGTCCATTAGTCACTACCTAGCCCATCCCTCCACAGTCACTCAATCACTTCCGACCCATCCCTCCACAGTCCTTCAAACACTTCCTACCCATCCCTCCACAGTCCCTCAGTCACTACCTACCCATCCCTCCACAGTCCATCAATCACTACCTACCAATCCCTCCACAGTCCCTTAATCACTACCTACCCATCCCTCCGCAGTCCCTTAATCACTACCTACCCATCCCTCCACAGTCCCTCAATCTCTACCTACCAATCCCTCCACAGTCCATCAATCACTACCTACCAATCCCTCCACAGTCCCTCAATCACTACCTACCCAACCCTCCACTGTCCATCAATCACTACCTACCAATCCCTCCACAGTTCCTCAATAACTACCCACCCATCCCTCCACAGTCCATCAATCACTACCTACCCATCCCTCCACAGTCCCTCAATCACTACTTACCCATCCCTCCACAGTCCCTCAGTCACTACCCACCCATTCCTCCACAGACCCTCAATCACTACCTACCCATCCCTCCACAGTCCCTCAATCAATACCTACCAATCCCTCCACAGTCCCTTAATCACGAACTACCCATCCCTCCATAGTCCCTCAATCACTACCTACCCATCCCTCCACAGTCCCTTAATCACTTCCTACCCATCCCTCCACAGTCCCTCAATCACTAACGACACCTCCCTCGACAGTCCCTTAATCACTACTGTCCCACCTCTCCACAGACCCTCAATCAATACCTATCCATCTCTCCACAGTCCCTCAATCACTACCGACACATCCCTACGCAGTCCCTCAATCACTACCTACCCATCCCTCCACAGTCCATTAATCACTACTTACTCATCCCTCCAAAGTCGCTCAAACACTACCGACCAATCCCTCCACATGCCCTCAATCATTACCAACCCATCACTCCACATTCCCTCAATCACTATCCAGCCATTCCTCCACAATCCCTCAATCAGTACCTACAAATCCCTCCACAGTCCCTCAATCACTACCTACCCATCCCTACACAGTCCCTCAATCAATACCCACCCATCGCTCCACAGTCCCTCAATCACTTCCTACCCATCCCACCACAGTCCCTCAATCACTACCCACCCATCCCTCCACAGTTCCTCAATCACTACCGACCCATCCCTCCACAGTCCCTCAATAACTACCCACCCATCCCTCCACAGACCGTCAATCACTACCGACCCATCCCTCCACAGTCCCTCAATCACTACCGACTCATACCTCCACAGTCCCTCAATCACTACCTAACCATCCCTCCACAGACCCTCAATCACTACCTAACCATCCCTCCACAGTCCCTCAGTCAGTACCAACCCATCCCTCCACAGTCCCTCAATTACTACCTACCCATCCCTCCACAGTCCCTCAATCACTACCTACTCATCCCTCCACAGTCCCTCAATCACTACCTACCCAACCCTCCACAGTCCCTCAATTACTATCTACCATTCCCTCCACAGTCCCTTAATCACTACCTACCCATCCCCCCACAGTCCCTCAATCACTACCCACCCATCCTTCCACAGTCCCTCAATCTTTACCGACCCATCCCTCCACAATCCCTCAATTACTACCGACCCATCCCTCCACAATCCCTCAATTACTACCTACCCATCGCACCTCAGACCATCAATCAGTACCGACACATCCCTACACAGTCCCTCAATCTCTACCTACCCATCCCTCCACAGTCCCTTAATCACTACCTACCCATCCCTCCACAGTCCCTCAGTCACTACCGACGCATCCCTCCACAGTCCCTCAATCACTACTCACCCATCCCTCCACAGTCCCACAATCACTATCCATCCATTCCTCCACAATTCCTCCATCACTACCTACCAATCCCTCCACAGACCGTCAATACTACATACCCATCCCTCCACAGTCACTCAATTACTACCTACCCATCCCTTCACAGTCCCTCAATCAGTACCTATCCATCCCTCCACAGTCCCTCAATCACTACCTACCCATCCCTCCACAGTCCAACAGTCACTACCAACCCATCCCTCCACAGTCCCTCAATCACAAATGACTCATCCCTCCACAGTCCCTCAATCACTACCTAACCATCCTTCCACATTCCCTCAATCACTACCGATGCATCCCTCCACAATCCCTCAATCACTAACTACCCATCCCTCCACAGTCCGTCAGTCACTACCAACCCATCCCTCCACAGTCCCTCAATTACTACCTACCCATCCCTCCACAGTCCCTCAATCACTACCTATCCATCCCTCCACAGTCCCTCAATCACTACCTAGCCATCCCTCCACAGTCCCACAATCACTACCCACCCATCCCTCCACAGTCCCTCAATCACTACCTACCCAACTCTCCACAGTCCCTCAATCACTACCTACCCATCCCTCCACAGTCCCTCAATCACTACCCACCCATCCCTCCACAGTCCCTCAATCACTACCTACCCATCCCTTCACAGTCCCTCAATCACTACCTACCCATCCCTCCAAAGTCCCTCAATCTCTACCTACCCATCCCTCCACAATCCCTCAATCTTTACTGTCCCATCCCTCCACAATCCCTCAATGACTACCTACCCATCCCTACACAATCCCTCAATTACAATCTACCCATCGCTGCTCAGACCATCAATCACTATCGACACATTCCTACACAGTCCCTCAATCACTCCGACTCATCCCTCCACAGTCCCTCTATCACTACCTAACCATCCCTCCACAGTCCCTCAATCACTAACGATGCATCCCTCCACAATCCCTCAATCACTACCTACCCATCGCTCCACAGTCCCTCAATTACTACCTACCCATCCCTCCACAGTCCCTCAATCACTACCTACCCATCCCACCACAGTCCCTTAATCACTACCTACCCATCCCTCCACAGTCCCTCAATCACGACCTACCCATCCCTCCACAATCCCTCAATCTTTACCGACCCATCCCTCCACAATCCCTCAATGACTACCTACCCATCACTCCACTGTCCCTCAATCACTACCGACACAGCCCTCCACAGTCCCTCAAACACTTCCTACCCATCCCTCCAAAGTCCCTCAATCACTACCTACCCATCCCTCCACAGTCCATCAATCACTACCTACCAATCCCTCCACAGTCCCTTAATCACTACCTACCCATCCCTCCGCAGTCCCTTAATCACTACCTACCCATCCCTCCACAGTCCCTCAATCTCTACCTACCAATCCCTCCACAGTCCATCAATCACTACCTACCAATCCCTCCACAGTCCCTCAATCACTACCTACCCAACCCTCCACTGTCCATCAATCACTACCTACCAATCCCTCCACAGTCCCTCAATAACTACCCACCCATCCCTCCACAGTCCATCAATCACTACCTACCCATCCCTCCACAGTCCCTCAATCACTACTTACCCATCCCTCCACAGTCCCTCAGTCACTACCCACCCATTCCTCCACAGACCCTCAATCACTACCTACCCATCCCTCCACAGTCCCTCAATCAATACCTACCAATCCCTCCACAGTCCCTTAATCACGAACTACCCATCCCTCCATAGTCCCTCAATCACTACCTACCCATCCCTCCACAGTCCCTTAATCACTTCCTACCCATCCCTCCACAGTCCCTCAATCACTAACGACACCTCCCTCGACAGTCCCTTAATCACTACTGTCCCACCTCTCCACAGACCCTCAATCAATACCTATCCATCTCTCCACAGTCCCTCAATCACTACCGACACATCCCTACGCAGTCCCTCAATCACTACCTACCCATCCCTCCACAGTCCATTAATCACTACTTACTCATCCCTCCAAAGTCGCTCAAACACTACCGACCAATCCCTCCACATGCCCTCAATCATTACCAACCCATCACTCCACATTCCCTCAATCACTATCCAGCCATTCCTCCACAATCCCTCAATCAGTACCTACAAATCCCTCCACAGTCCCTCAATCACTACCTACCCATCCCTACACAGTCCCTCAATCAATACCCACCCATCGCTCCACAGTCCCTCAATCACTTCCTACCCATCCCACCACAGTCCCTCAATCACTACCCACCCATCCCTCCACAGTTCCTCAATCACTACCGACCCATCCCTCCACAGTCCCTCAATAACTACCCACCCATCCCTCCACAGACCGTCAATCACTACCGACCCATCCCTCCACAGTCCCTCAATCACTACCGACTCATACCTCCACAGTCCCTCAATCACTACCTAACCATCCCTCCACAGACCCTCAATCACTACCTAACCATCCCTCCACAGTCCCTCAGTCAGTACCAACCCATCCCTCCACAGTCCCTCAATTACTACCTACCCATCCCTCCACAGTCCCTCAATCACTACCTACTCATCCCTCCACAGTCCCTCAATCACTACCTACCCAACCCTCCACAGTCCCTCAATTACTATCTACCATTCCCTCCACAGTCCCTTAATCACTACCTACCCATCCCCCCACAGTCCCTCAATCACTACCCACCCATCCTTCCACAGTCCCTCAATCTTTACCGACCCATCCCTCCACAATCCCTCAATTACTACCGACCCATCCCTCCACAATCCCTCAATTACTACCTACCCATCGCACCTCAGACCATCAATCAGTACCGACACATCCCTACACAGTGCCTCAATCTCTACCTACCCATCCCTCCACAGTCCCTTAATCACTACCTACCCATCCCTCCACAGTCCCTCAGTCACTACCGACGCATCCCTCCACAGTCCCTCAATCACTACTCACCCATCCCTCCACAGTCCCACAATCACTATCCATCCATTCCTCCACAATTCCTCCATCACTACCTACCAATCCCTCCACAGACCGTCAATACTACATACCCATCCCTCCACAGTCACTCAATTACTACCTACCCATCCCTTCACAGTCCCTCAATCAGTACCTATCCATCCCTCCACAGTCCCTCAATCACTACCTACCCATCCCTCCACAGTCCAACAGTCACTACCAACCCATCCCTCCACAGTCCCTCAATCACAAATGACTCATCCCTCCACAGTCCCTCAATCACTACCTAACCATCCTTCCACATTCCCTCAATCACTACCGATGCATCCCTCCACAATCCCTCAATCACTAACTACCCATCCCTCCACAGTCCGTCAGTCACTACCAACCCATCCCTCCACAGTCCCTCAATTACTACCTACCCATCCCTCCACAGTCCCTCAATCACTACCTATCCATCCCTCCACAGTCCCTCAATCACTACCTAGCCATCCCTCCACAGTCCCACAATCACTACCCACCCATCCCTCCACAGTCCCTCAATCACTACCTACCCAACTCTCCACAGTCCCTCAATCACTACCTACCCATCCCTCCACAGTCCCTCAATCACTACCCACCCATCCCTCCACAGTCCCTCAATCACTACCTACCCATCCCTTCACAGTCCCTCAATCACTACCTACCCATCCCTCCAAAGTCCCTCAATCTCTACCTACCCATCCCTCCACAATCCCTCAATCTTTACTGTCCCATCCCTCCACAATCCCTCAATGACTACCTACCCATCCCTACACAATCCCTCAATTACAATCTACCCATCGCTGCTCAGACCATCAATCACTATCGACACATTCCTACACAGTCCCTCAATCACTCCGACTCATCCCTCCACAGTCCCTCTATCACTACCTAACCATCCCTCCACAGTCCCTCAATCACTAACGATGCATCCCTCCACAATCCCTCAATCACTACCTACCCATCCCTCCACAGTCCCTCAATTACTACCTACCCATCCCTCCACAGTCCCTCAATCACTACCTACCCATCCCACCACAGTCCCTTAATCACTACCTACCCATCCCTCCACAGTCCCTCAATCACGACCTACCCATCCCTCCACAATCCCTCAATCTTTACCGACCCATCCCTCCACAATCCCTCAATGACTACCTACCCATCACTCCACTGTCCCTCAATCACTACCGACACAGCCCTCCACAGTCCCTCAAACACTTCCTACCCATCCCTCCAAAGTCCCTCAATCACTACCTACCCATCCCTCCACAGTCCCTCAGTCACTACCTACCCATCCCTCCACAGTCCATCAATCACTACCTACCAATCCCTCCACAGTCCCTTAATCACTACCTACCCATCCCTCCGCAGTCCCTTAATCACTACCTACCCATCCCTCCACAGTCCCTCAATCTCTACCTACCAATCCCTCCACAGTCCATCAATCACTACCTACCAATCCCTCCACAGTCCCTCAATCACTACCTACCCAACCCTCCACTGTCCATCAATCACTACCTACCAATCCCTCCACAGTCCCTCAATAACTACCCACCCATCCCTCCACAGTCCATCAATCACTACCTACCCATCCCTCCACAGTCCCTCAATCACTACTTACCCATCCCTCCACAGTCCCTCAGTCACTACCCACCCATTCCTCCACAGACCCTCAATCACTACCTACCCATCCCTCCACAGTCCCTCAATCAATACCTACCAATCCCTCCACAGTCCCTTAATCACGAACTACCCATCCCTCCATAGTCCCTCAATCACTACCTACCCATCCCTCCACAGTCCCTTAATCACTTCCTACCCATCCCTCCACAGTCCCTCAATCACTAACGACACCTCCCTCGACAGTCCCTTAATCACTACTGTCCCACCTCTCCACAGACCCTCAATCAATACCTATCCATCTCTCCACAGTCCCTCAATCACTACCGACACATCCCTACGCAGTCCCTCAATCACTACCTACCCATCCCTCCACAGTCCATTAATCACTACTTACTCATCCCTCCACAGTCGCTCAAACACTACCGACCAATCCCTCCACATGCCCTCAATCATTACCAACCCATCACTCCACATTCCCTCAATCACTATCCAGCCATTCCTCCACAATCCCTCAATCAGTACCTACAAATCCCTCCACAGTCCCTCAATCACTACCTACCCATCCCTACACAGTCCCTCAATCAATACCCACCCATCGCTCCACAGTCCCTCAATCACTTCCTACCCATCCCACCACAGTCCCTCAATCACTACCCACCCATCCCTCCACAGTTCCTCAATCACTACCGACCCATCCCTCCACAGTCCCTCAATAACTACCCACCCATCCCTCCACAGACCGTCAATCACTACCGACCCATCCCTCCACAGTCCCTCAATCACTACCGACTCATACCTCCACAGTCCCTCAATCACTACCTAACCATCCCTCCACAGACCCTCAATCACTTCCTACCCATCCCTCCACAGTCCCTCAGTCAGTACCAACCCATCCCTCCACAGTCCCTCAATTACTACCTACCCATCCCTCCACAGTCCCTCAATCACTACCTACTCATCCCTCCACAGTCCCTCAATCACTACCTACCCAACCCTCCACAGTCCCTCAATTACTATCTACCATTCCCTCCACAGTCCCTTAATCACTACCTACCCATCCCCCCACAGTCCCTCAATCACTACCCACCCATCCCTCCACAGTCCCTCAATCTTTACCGACCCATCCCTCCACAATCCCTCAATTACTACCGACCCATCCCTCCACAATCCCTCAATTACTACCTACCCATCGCACCTCAGACCATCAATCAGTACCGACACATCCCTACACAGTCCCTCAATCTCTACCTACCCATCCCTCCACAGTCCCTTAATCACTACCTACCCATCCCTCCACAGTCCCTCAGTCACTACCGACGCATCCCTCCACAGTCCCTCAATCACTACTCACCCATCCCTCCACAGTCCCACAATCACTATCCATCCATTCCTCCACAATTCCTCCATCACTACCTACCAATCCCTCCACAGACCGTCAATACTACATACCCATCCCTCCACAGTCACTCAATTACTACCTACCCATCCCTCCACAGTCCCTCAATCAGTACCTATCCATCCCTCCACAGTCCCTCAATCACTACCTACCCATCCCTCCACAGTCCAACAGTCACTACCAACCCATCCCTCCACAGTCCCTCAATCACAAATGACTCATCCCTCCACAGTCCCTCAATCACTACCTAACCATCCTTCCACATTCCCTCAATCACTACCGATGCATCCCTCCACAATCCCTCAATCACTAACTACCCATCCCTCCACAGTCCGTCAGTCACTACCAACCCATCCCTCCACAGTCCCTCAATTACTACCTACCCATCCCTCCACAGTCCCTCAATCACTACCTATCCATCCCTCCACAGTCCCTCAATCACTACCTAGCCATCCCTCCACAGTCCCACAATCACTACCCACCCATCCCTCCACAGTCCCTCAATCACTACCTACCCAACTCTCCACAGTCCCTCAATCACTACCTACCCATCCCTCCACAGTCCCTCAATCACTACCCACCCATCCCTCCACAGTCCCTCAATCACTACCTACCCATCCCTTCACAGTCCCTCAATCACTACCTACCCATCCCTCCAAAGTCCCTCAATCTCTACCTACCCATCCCTCCACAATCCCTCAATCTTTACTGACCCATCCCTCCACAATCCCTCAATGACTACCTACCCATCCCTACACAATCCCTCAATTACAATCTACCCATCGCTGCTCAGACCATCAATCACTATCGACACATTCCTACACAGTCCCTCAATCACTACCGACTCATCCCTCCACAGTCCCTCTATCACTACCTAACCATCCCTCCACAGTCCCTCAATCACTAACGATGCATCCCTCCACAATCCCTCAATCACTACCTACCCATCGCTCCACAGTCCCTCAATTACTACCTACCCATCCCTCCACAGTCCCTCAATCACTACCTACCCATCCCACCACAGTCCCTTAATCACTACCTACCCATCCCTCCACAGTCCCTCAATCACGACCTACCCATCCCTCCACAATCCCTCAATCTTTACCGACCCATCCCTCCACAATCCCTCAATGACTACCTACCCATCACTCCACACTCCCTTAATTACTACCGACACATCCCTCCACAGTCCCTCAATCACTACCTATCCATCGCTCCGCAGTCCCTCCATCACTACCGACACATCCGTACGCAGTCCCTCAATCACTACCTACCCATCCCACCACAGTCCCTTAATCACTACCTACCCATCCCTCCACAGTCCCTCAATCACGACCTACCCATCCCTCGACAATCCCTCAATCTTTACCGACCCATCCCTCCACAATCCCTCAATGACTACTTACCCATCACTCCACACTCCCTCAATTACTACCGACACATCCCTCCACAGTCCCTCAATCACTACCTACCCATCCCTCCACAGTCCCTCAATCACTAACGACACATCCCTCCGCAGTCCCTTAATCACTAATGACCCATCCCTCCACAGTCCCTCAATCACTACCTATCCATCGCTCCACAGTCCCTCAATCACTACCGACACATCCCTACGCAGTCCCTCAATCACTACCTACCCATCCCACCACAGTCCCTTAATCACTACCTACCCATCCCTCCACAGTCCCTCAAACACTACCGACCCATTACTCCACATGCCCTCAATTACTACTGACCCATCACTCCACATTCCCTCAATCACTATCCAGCCATTCCTCCACAGTCCCTCAATCACTACCGACCCATCCCTTCTCAGTCCCTCAATCACTACTTAACCATCCCTCCACTGTCCCTCAATCACTTCCTACCCATCCCTCCAAAGTCCCTCAATCACTACCTACCCATCCCTCCACAGTCCTTCAATCACTCCCCACCCATCCCTCCACAGTCCCTCAATCACTACCTACCCATCCCTCCACAATCCCTCAATCTTTACCGACCCATCCCTCCACAATCCCTCAATGACTACCTACCTATCCCTCCACAATCCCTCAATTACTACCTACCCATCGCTGCTCAGACCATCAATCACTACCTACACATTCCTACACAGTCCCTCAATCACTACCTACCCATCCCTCCACAGTCCCTTAATCACTACCTACCCATCCCTCCACAGTCCCTCAATCACTACCGACCCATCCCTCCACAGTCCCTCAATCACTACCGACCCATCCCTCCACAGTCCCTCAATCACTACCTACCCATCCCTCCACAGTCCCTCAATCACTACCGACCCAGCCCTCCACAGTCCCTCAATCACTACCGACCCATCCCTCCACAGTCCCTCAATCACTACCTACCCATCGCTCCACAGTCCCTCAATCACTACCTACCCATCCCTCGACATTCCCTCAATCACTACCCATCAATCCCTCTACAGTCCCTCTATCACTACCTACCCAACCCTGCACAGTCCCTCAATCACTACCGAACCATCCCTCCACAGTCCATTAGTCAATACCTACCCATCCCTCCACAGTCACTCAATCACTTCCGACCCATCCCTCCACAGTCCTTCAAACACTTCCTACCCATCCCTCCACAGTCCCTCAGTCACTACCTACCCATCCCTCCACAGTCCATCAATCACTACCTACCAATCCCTCCACAGTCCCTTAATTACTACCTACCCATCCCTCTGCAGTCCCTTAATCACTACCTACCCATCCCTCCACAGTACCTCAATCTCTACATACCAATCCCTCCACAGTCCATCAATCACTACCTACCAATCCCTCCACAGTCCCTCAATCACTACCTACCCAACCCTCCACTGTCCATCAATCACTACCTACCAATCCCTCCACAGTCCCTCAATAACTACCCACCCATCCCTCCTCAGTCCATCAATCACTACCTACCCATCCCTCCACAGTCCCTCAATCACTACTTACCCATCCCTCCACAGTCCCTCAGTCACTACCCACCCATTCCTCCACCGACCCTCAATCACTACCTACCCATCCCTCCACAGTCCCTCATTCACTACGTACCCATCCCTCCACAGTCCCTCAATCACTACCCACCATCCCTCCACAGTCCCTCAATCAATACCTACCAATCCCTCCACAGTCCCTTAATCACTAACTACCCATCCCTCCATAGTCCCTCAATCACTACCTACCCATCCCTCCACAGTCCCTTAATCACTTCCTACCCATCCCTCCACAATCCCTCAATCACTACTGACCCATCCTTCCACTATCCCTCAATCACTAACGACACAGCCCTCCACAGTCCCTCAATCACTACCTACCCATCCCTCCACAGTCCCTCAATCACTAACGACACCTCCCTCGACAGTCCCTTAATCACTACTGTCCCACCTCTCCACAGATCCTCAATCAATACCTATCCATCTCTCCACAGTCCCTCAATCACTACCGACACATCCCTACGCAGTCCCTCAATCACTACCTACCCATCCCTCCACAGTCCATTAATCACTACCTACCCATCCCTCCACAGTCGCTCAAACACTACCGACCAATCCCTCCACATGCCCTCAATCATTACCAACCCATCACTCCACATTCCCTCAATCACTATCCAGCCATTCCTCCACAATCCCTCAATCAGTACCTACAAATCCCTCCACAGTCCCTCAATCACTACCTACACATCCCTCCACAGTCCCTCAATCAATACCCACCCATCCCTCCACAGTCCCTCAATCACTTCCTACCCATCCCACCACAGTCCCTCAATCACTACCCACCCATCCCTCCACAGTCCCTCAATCACTACC
Source organism: Carcharodon carcharias (assembly GCF_017639515.1). NCBI lineage: Eukaryota > Metazoa > Chordata > Chondrichthyes > Lamniformes > Lamnidae > Carcharodon > Carcharodon carcharias. The sequence continues at coordinate 1,207,357 of NW_024470722.1, forward strand.
GACCCATCCCTCCACAGTCCCTCAATAACTACCCACCCATCCCTCCACAGACCGTCAATCACTACCTACCCATCCCTCCACAGTCCCTCAATCACTACCGACTCATCCCTCCACAGTCCCTCAATCACTACCTAACCATCCCTCCACAGTCCCTCAATCACTTCCTACCTTTCCCTCCACAGTCCCTCAGTCACTACCAACCCATCCCTCCACAGTCCCTCAATTACTACCTACCCATCCCTCCACAGTCCCTCAATCACTACCTACTCATCCCTCCACAGTCCCGCAATCACTACCTACCCAACCCTCCACAGTCCCTCAATTACTACCTACCATTCCCTCCACAGTCCCTTAATCACTACCTACCCATCCCCCCACAGTCCCTCAATCACTACCCACCCATCCCTCCACAGTCCCTCAATCTTTACCAACCCATCCCTCCACAATCCCTCAATTACTACCGACCCATCCCTCCACAATCCCTCAATTACTACCTACCCATCGCACCTCAGACCATCAATCAGTACTGACACATCCCTACACAGTCCCTTAATCACTACCTACCCATCCCTCCACAGTCCCTCAATCACTACCGACCCATCCCTCCACAGTCCCTCAATCACTACTCACCCATCCCTCCACAGTCCCACAATCACTATCCATCCATTCCTCCACAATTCCTCCATCACTACCTACCAATCCCTCCACAGACCGTCAATCACTACCTACCCATCCCTCCACAGTCCCTCAATCACTACCTAACCATCCCTCCAAAGTCCCTCAATCACTACCGATGCATCCCTCCACAATCCCTCAATCACTACCTACCCATCCCTCCACAGTCCCACAGTCACTACCAACCCATCCCTCCACAGTCCCTCAATCACAAAAGACTCATCCCTCCACAGTCCCTCAATCACTATCTAACCATCCCTCCACATTCCCTCAATCACTACTGATGCATCCCTCCACAATCCCTCAATCACTACCTACCCATCCCTCCACAGTCCGTCAGTCACTACCAACCCATCCGTACACAGTCACTCAATTACTACCTACCCATCCCTCCACAGTCCCACAATCAGTACCTATCCATCCCTCCACAGTCCCTCAATCACTACCTACCCATCCCTCCACAGTCCAACAGTCACTACCAACCCATCCCTCCACAGTCCCTCAATCACAAAAGACTCATCCCTCCACAGTCCCTCAATCACTACCTAACCATCCTTCCACATTCCCTCAATCACTACCAATGCATCCCTCCACAATCGCTCAATCACTACCAACACATCCCTCCACAGTCCCTCAATCACTACTGAGGCATCCCTGCACAGTCCCTCAATCACTACCGACCCATCCCTCCACAGTCCCTCAATCACTACCTACCCATCCCTCCGCAGTCCCTCAATCACTACCTACCCATCCCTCCACAGTCACTCAATCACTACCGACCCATCCCTCCACTGTCACTCAATCACTAACGACCCATCCCTCCACAGTTCCTCAATCACTACCTACCCATCCCTCAACAATCACTCAATCACTACCTACCCATCCCTCCACAGTCCCTCAATCACTACCTACACATCAATCCACAGTCCATCAATCACTACCTACCCATGCCTCCACAATCACTCAATCACTACTTACCCATCCCTCCACAGTCCGTCAATCACTACACACCCATCCCTACAGAGTCCCACAATCACTACCTACCCATCCCTCCACAGTCCCTCAATCACTACCTACCCATCCCTCCACAGTGCCTCAATCATTACTGACCCATGCCTCCACAGTCCCTCAATCACTTCCTACCCATCCCTCCACAGTCCCCCAATCACTACCTACCCATCCCTCCACAATCCCTCAATCACTACCTACCCATCCCTCCACAGTGCCTCAATCATTACTGACCCATGCCTCCACAGTCCCTCAATCACTTCCTACCCATCCCTCCACAGTCCCTCAATCACTACCTACCCATCCCTCTACAGTCCCTCAATCACTTCCTTCCAATTCCTCCACAGTCCCTTAATCACTAACTAACCATCCCTCCACAGTCCCTCAATCACTACCGACCCATCCCCCAACAGTCCCTCAATCACTACCTAAATATCGCTCCACAGCCCCGCAATCACTACCTACCCATCCCTCTACAGTCCCTCAATCACTTCCTTCCAATTCCTCCACAGTCCCTTAATCACTAACTAACCATCCCTCCACAGTCCCTCAATCACTACCGACCCATCCCCCAACAGTCCCTCAATCACTACCTAAATATCGCTCCACAGCCCCGCAATCACTACCTACCCATCCCTCCACAATCTCTCAATCACTACCTACCCATCACTACACAATCCCTCAATCACTACCTACCCATCCCTCCACAGTCCCTCAATCACTACCTACCCATCGCTCCACCGTCCCTCACTCACTACCATCCCATCCCTCCACATTCCCTCAATCACTACACATCAATCCCTCCACAGTCCCTCAGTCACTACCGACCCATCTCTCCACAATCGCTCAATCACTACCCACCCATCCCTCCACAATCCCTCAATTACTACCTACCCATCGCACCTCAGACCATCAATCAGTACCGACACATCCCTACACAGTCCCTCAATCTCTACCTAACCTCCCTCCACAGTCCCTCAATCACTACCTCCCCATCCTTCCACAGTCCCTTAATCACTACCTACCCATCCCTCCACAGTCCCTCAATCACTACCTCAACATCGCTCCACAGTCCCGCATTCCCTACCTCCCCATCCCTCCACAATCCCTCAATTACTGCCGACACATCCCTCCACAGTCCCTCAATCACTAACTACCCATCACTCCAGAGTCCCTCAATCACTACCGACCCATCCCTCCACAGTCCCTCAATCACTACCTACCCATCCCTCCGCAGTCCCTTAATCACTACTGACCCATCCCTCCACAGACCCTCAAGCACTACCCTCCCATCCCTCCACAATCCCTCAATTACTACCTACCCATCGCACCTCAGACCATCAATCAGTACTGACACATCCCTACACAGTCCCTCAATCTCTACCTACCCATCCCTCCACAGTCCCTTAATCACAACCTACCAATCCTCCACAGACCATCAATCACTACCTACCCATCCCTCCACAGTTCCTCAATCACTACCTAACCATACCTCCAAAGTCCCTCAATCACTACCGATGCATCCCTCCACAATCCCTCAATCACTACCTACCCAACTCTCCACAGTACCACAGTCACCACCAACCCATTCCTCCACAGTCCCTCAATCACAAAAGACTCATCCCTCCACAGTCCCTCAATCACTACAAACCCATCCCTCCACAATCCCTCAATCACAAAAGACTCATCCCTCCACAGTCCCTCAATCACTACCTAACCATCCCTCCACAGTCCCTCAATCACTACCGAGGCATCCCTCCACCATCCCTCAATCACTACCTACCAATCCCTCCACAGTCCCTCAATCACTACCTACCCAACCCTCCACTGTCCATCAATCACTACCTACCAATCCCTCCACAGTCCCTCAATAACTACCCACCCATCCCTCCTCAGTCCATCAATCACTACCTGCCCATCCATCCACAGTCCCTCAATCACTACTTACCCATCCCTCCACAGTCCCTCAGTCACTACCCACCCATTCCTCCACCGACCCTCAATCACTACCTACCCATCCCTCACAGTCCCTCATTCACTACGTACCCATACCTCCACAGTCCCTCAATCACTACCGACCATCCCTCCACAGTCCCTCAATCAATACCTACCAATCCCTCCACAGTCCCTTAATCACTAACTACCCATCCCTCCATAGTCCCTCAATCACTACCTACCCATCCCTCCACAGTCCCTTAATCACTTCCTACCCATCCCTCCACAATCCCTCAATCACTACTGACCCATCCTTCCACTATCCCTCAATCACTAACGACACAGCCCTCCACCGTCCCTCAATCACTACCTACCCATCCATCCACAGTCCCTCAATCACTAACGACACCTCCCTCGACAGTCCCTTAATCACTACTGTCCCACCTCTCCACAGATCCTCAATCAATACCTATCCATCTCTCCACAGTCCCTCAATCACTACCGACACATCCCTACGCAGTCCCTCAATCACTACCTACCCATCCGTCCACAGTCCATTAATCACTACCTACCCATCCCTCCACAGTCGCTCAAACATTACCGACCAATCCCTCCACATGCCCTCAATCATTACCAACCCATCACTCCACATTTCCTCAATCACTATCCAGCCATTCCTCCACAATCCCTCAATCAGTACCTACAAATCCCTCCACAGTCCCTCAATCACTACCTACACATCCCTCCACAGTCCCTCAATCAATACCCACCCATCCCTCCACAGTCCCTCAATCACTTCCTACCCATCCCACCACAGTCCCTCAATCATTACCCACCCATCCCTACACAGTCCCTCAATCACTACCGACCCATCCCTCCACAGTCCCTCAATAACTACCCACCCATCCCTCCACAGACCGTCAATCACTACCTACCCATCCCTCCACAGTCCCTCAATCACTACCGACTCATCCCTCCACAGTCCCTCAATCACTACCTAACCATCCCTCCACAGTCCCTCAATCACTTCCTACCTTTCCCTCCACAGTCCTTCAGTCACTACCAACCCATCCCTCCACAGTCCCTCAATTACTACCTACCCATCCCTCCACAGTCCCTCAATCACTACCTACTCATCCCTCCACAGTCCCTCAATCACTACCTACCCAACCCTCCACAGTCCCTCAATTACTACCTACCATTCCCTCCACAGTCCCTTAATCACTACCTACCCATCCCCCCACAGTCCCTCAATCACTACCCACCCATCCCTCCACAGTCCCTCAATCTTTACCAACCCATCCCTCCACAATCCCTCAATTACTACCGACCCATCCCTCCACAATCCCTCAATTACTACCTACCCATCGCACCTCAGACCATCAATCAGTACCGACACATCCCTACACAGTCCCTTAATCACTACCTACCCATCCCTCCACAGTCCCTCAATCACTACCGACCCATCCCTCCACAGTCCCTCAATCACTACTCACCCATCCCTCCACAGTCCCACAATCACTATCCATCCATTCCTCCACAATTCCTCCATCACTACCTACCAATCCCTCCACAGACCGTCAATCACTACCTACCCATCCCTCCACAGACCCTCAATCACTACCTAACCATCCCTCCAAAGTCCCTCAATCACTACCGATGCATCCCTCCACAATCCCTCAATCACTACCTGCCCATCCCTCCACAGTCCCACAGTCACTACCAACCCATCCCTCCACAGTCCCTCAATCACAAAAGACTCATCCCTCCACAGTCCCTCAATAACTATCTAACCAACCCTCCACATTCCCTCAATCACTACCGATGCATCCCTCCACAATCCCTCAATCACTACCTACCCATCCCTCCACAGTCCGTCAGTCACTACCAACCCATCCCTACACAGTCACTCAATTACTACCTACCCAAACCCTCCACAGTCCCACAATCAGTACCTATCCATCCCTCCACAGTCCCTCAATCACTACCTACCCATCCCTCCACAGTCCAACAGTCACTACCAACCCATCCCTCCACAGTCCCTCAATCACTACCTAACCATCCTTCCACATTCCCTCAATCACTACCGATGCATCCCTCCACAATCGCTCAATCACTACCTACCCATCCCTCCACAGTCCGTCAGTCACTACCAACCCATCCCTCCACAGTCCCTCAGTTACTACCTACCCATCCCTCCACAGTCCCTCAATCACTAACTATCCATCCCTCCACAGTCCCTCAATCACTACCTAGCCATCCCTCCACAGTCCCACAATCACTACCCACCCATCCCTCCACAGTCCCTCATTCACTACCTACCCATCCCTCCACAGTCCCTCAATCACTACCTACCCATCCCTCCACAGTCCCTCAATAACTACCCAGCCATCCCTCCACAGACCGTCAATCACTACCTACCCATCCCTCCACAGTCCCTCAATCACTACCGACTCATCCCTCCACAGTCCCTCAATCACTACCTAACCATCCCTCCACAGTCCCTCAATCACTTCCTACCTTTCCCTCCACAGTCCCTCAGTCACTACCAACCCATCCCTCCACAGTCCCTCAATTACTACCTACCCATCCCTCCACAGTCCCTCAATCACTACCTACTCATCCCTCCACAGTCCCTCAATCACTACCTACCCAACCCTCCACAGTCCCTCAATTACTACCTACCATTCCCTCCACAGTCCCTTAATCACTCCCTACCCATCCCCCCACAGTCCCTCAATCACTACCCACCCATCCCTCCACAGTCCCTCAATCTTTACCAACCCATCCCTCCACAATCCCTCAATTACTACCGACCCATCCCTCCACAATACCTCAATTACTACCTACCCATCGCACCTCAGACCATCAATCAGTACCGACACATCCCTACACAGTCCCTTAATCACTACCTACCCATCCCTCCACAGTCCCTCAATCACTACCGACCCATCCCTCCACAGTCCCTCAATCACTACTCACCCATCCCTCCACAGTCCCACAATCACTATCCATCCATTCCTCCACAATTCCTCCATCACTACCTACCACTCCCTCCACAGACCGTCAATCACTACATACCCATCCCTCCACAGTCCCTCAATCACTACCTAACCATCCCTCCAAAGTCCCTCAATCACTACCGATGCATCCCTCCACAATCCCTCAATCACTACCTACCCATCCCTCCACAGTCCCACAGTCACTACCAACCCATCCCTCCACAGTCCCTCAATCACAAAAGACTCATCCCTCCACAGTCCCTCAATCACTATCTAACCATCCTCCACATTCCCTCAATCACTACCGATGCATCCCTCCACAATCCCTCAATCACTACCTACCCATCCCTCCAAAGTCCGTCAGTCACTACCTACCCATCCCTCCACAGTCACTCAATTACTACCTACCCATCCCTCCACAGTCCCTCAATCAGTACCTATCCATCCCTTCACAGTCCCTCAATCACTACCTACCCATACCTCCACAGTCCAACAGTCACTACCAACCCATCCCTCCACAGTCCCTCAATCACAAAAGACTCATCCCTCCACAGTCCCTCAATCACTACCTAACCATCCTTCCACATTCCCTCAATCACTACCGATGCATCCCTCCACAATCGCTCAATCACTACCTACCCATCCCTCCACAGTCCCTCAATCACTACCTACCCATCCCTCCACAGTCCCTCAATCACTACCTACCCATCCCTCCAAAGTCCCTCAATCTCTACCTACCCATCCCTCCACAATCCCTCAATCTTTACTGACACATCCCTCCACAATCCCTCAATGACTACCTACCCATCCCTACACAATCCCTCAATTACAATCTACCCATCGCTGCTCAGACCATCAATCACTATCGACACATTCCTACACAGTCCCTCAATCACTACCGACTCATCCCTCCACAGTCCCTCTATCACTACCTAACCATCCCTCCACAGTCCCTCAATCACTAACGATGCATCCCTCCACAATCCCTCAATCACTACCTACCCATCACTCCACAGTCCCTCAATTACTACCTACCCATCCCTCCACAGTCCCTCAATCACTACCTATCCATCCCTCCACAGTCCCTGAATCACTACCTACCCGTCCCTCCACAGTCCCTCAATCACTACCTACCCATCCCTGCACAGTCCTTTAATCACTACCTACCCATCTCTCCACAGTCCCTCATTCACTACCTACTCATCCCTCCACAGTCCCTCAATCACTACCTACCCAACCCTCCACAGTCCCTCAATTACTACCTACCATTCCCTCCACAGTCCATTAATCACTACCTACCCATCCCCCTCAGTCCCTCAATCACTACCTACCCATCCCTACACAATCCCTCAATCACTACCTACCCGTTCCTCCACAGACCCTCAATCACTACCTACCCATCCCTCCACAGTCCCTCAATCACTACCTATCCATCCCTCCACAGTCCCTGAATCACTACCTACCCGTCCCTCCACAGTCCCTCAATCACTACCTACCCATCCCTGCACAGTCCTTTAATCACTACCTACCCATCTCTCCACAGTCCCTCAATCACTACCTACTCATCCCTCCACAGTCCCTCAATCACTACCTAGCCATCCCCCTCAGTCCCTCAATCACTACCCACCCATCCCTCCACAGTCCCTCAATCTTTACCGACCCATCCCTCCACAATCCCTCAATTACTACCGACCCATCCCTCCGCAGTCCCTTAATCACTACCTACCCATCCCTCAACCGTCCCTCAATCACTACCTACCCATCCCTCCACAGTCCCTCAATCACTACCTACCAATCCCTCCCCAGTCCCTCAATCACTACCGACACATCCCTCCACAGTCCCTCAATCACTAACTACCCATCCCTCCACAGTCCCTCAATCACTACCAACACATCCCTCCACAGTCCCTCAATCACTACTGAGGCATCCCTGCACAGTCCCTCAATCACTACCTACCCATCCCTCCGCAGTCCCTCAATCACTACCTACCCATCCCTCCACAGTCCCTCAATCACTACCGACCCCTCCCTCCACTGTCACTCAATCACTAATGACCCATCCCTCCACAGTTCCTCAATCACTACCTACCCATCCCTCCACAGTCCCTCAATCACTACCTACACATCACTCCACAGTCCCTCAATCACTACCTACACATCACTCCACAGTCCCTCAATCACTACCTACCCATGCCTCCACAATCACTCAATCACTACTTACCCATCCCTCCACAGTCCGTCAATCACTACACACCCATCTCTACAGAGTCCCACAATCACTACCTACCCATCCCTCCACAGTGCCTCAATCATTACTGACCCATGCCTCCACAGTCCCTCAATCACTTCCTACCCATCCCTCCACAGTCCCTCAATCACTACCTACCCATCCCTCTACAGTCCCTCAATCACTTCCTTCCAATTCCTCCACAGTCCCTTAATCACTAACTAACCATCCCTCCACAGTCCCTCAATCACTACCGACCCATCCCCCAACAGTCCCTCAATCACTACCTAAATATCGCTCCACAGCCCCGCAATCACTACCTACCCATCACTACACAATCCCTCAATCACTACCTACCCATCCCTCCACAGTCCCTCAATCACTACCTACCCATCGCTCCACCGTCCCTCACTCACTACCATCCCATCCCTCCACATTCCCTCAATCACTACACATCAATCCCTCCACAGTCCCTCAATCACTACCGACCCATCTCTCCACAATCGCTCAATCACTACCCACCCATCCCTCCACAATCCCTCAATTACTACCTACCCATCGCACCTCAGACCATCAATCAGTACCGACACATCCCTACACAGTCCCTCAATCTCTACCTAACCTCCCTCCACAGTCCCTCAATCACTACCGAGGCATCCCTCCACAATCCCTCAATCACTACCTACCCATCCCTCCACAGTCCCTCATTCACAAAAGACTCATCCCTCCACAGTCCCTCAATCACTACAAACCCATCCCTCCACAATCCCTCAATCACAAAAGACTCATCCCTCCACAGTCCCTCAATCACTACCTAACCATCCCTCCACAGTCCCTCAATCACTACCGAGGCATCCCTCCACAATCCCTCAATCACTACCTACCCATCCCTCCACAGTCCCTCATTCACTACCTACCCATCCCTCCACAGTCGCTCAATCACTACTTATCCATCCCTCCCCAGTCCCTCAATCACTACCTACCTGTGCCTCCACAGTCCCTCAATCACTACCTACCCATCCCTGCACAGTCCTTTAATCACTACCTACCCATCCCTCCACAGTCCCTCAATCACTACCTACCCATACCTGCACAGTCCTTTAATCACTACCTACTCATCCCTCCACAGTCCCTCAATCACTACCTACCCAACCCTCCACAGTCCCTCAATCACTACCGACCTGTGCCTCCAGAGTCCCTCAATCACTACCTACCCATCCCTGCACAGTCCTTTAATCACTACCTACCCATCCCTCCACAGTCCCTCAATCACTACCTACTCATCCCTCCACAGTCCCTCAATCACTACCCACCCATCCCTCTACAGTCCCTCAATCAATACCTACCCATCCCTCCACAATCCCTCAATCATGACCTACCCATCCCTCCACAATCCCTCAATCTTTACCGACCCATCCCTCCACAATCCCTCAATGACTACCTACCCATCACTCCACACTCCCTCAATTACTACCGACACAACCCTCCACAGTCCCTCAATCACTACCTACGCATCCCTCCACAGTCCCTCAATCACTACCTATCCATCGCTCCACAGTCCCTCAATCACTACCGACACTTCCCTACGCAGTCCCTCAATCACTACCTACCCATCCCACCACAGTCCCTTAATCACTACCTACCCATCCCTCCACAGTCCCTCAATCACGACCTACCCATCCCTCCACAATCCCTCAATCTTTACCGACCCATCCCTCCACAATCCCTCAATGACTACCTACCCATCACTCCACACTCCCTCAATTACTACCGACACATCCCTCCACAGTCCCTCAATCACTACCTACGCATCCCTCCACAGTCCCTCAATCACTAACGACACATCCCTCCGCAGTCCCTTAATCACTAATGACCCATCCCACCACAGTCCCTCAATCACTACCTATCCATCGCTCCACAGTCCCTCAATCACTACCGACACATCCCTATGCAGTCCCTCAATCACTACCTACCCATCCCACCACAGTCCCTTAATCACTACCTACCCATCCCTCCACAGTCCCTCAAACACTACCGACCCATCACTCCACATGCCCTCAATCACTACTGACCCATCACTCCACATTCCCTCAATCACTATCCAGCCATTCCTCCACAGTCCCTCAATCACTACCGACCCATCCCTTCTCAGTCCCTCAATCACTACTTAACCATCCCTCCACTGTCCCTCAATCACTTCCTACCCATCCCTCCACAGTCCCTCAATCACTACCTACCCATCCCTCCACAGTCCCTCAATCACTCCCCACCCATCCCTCCACAGTCCCTCAATCACTACCTACCCATCCCTCCACAGTCCCTCAATCACTACCTACCCATCCCTCCACAATCCCTCAATCTTTACCGACCCATCCCTCCACAATCCCTCAATGACTACCTACCTATCCCTCCACAAGCCCTCAATTACTACCTACCCATCGCTGCTCAGACCATCAATCACTACCGACACATTCCTACACAGTCCCTCAATCACTACCTACCCATCCCTCCACAGTCCCTTAATCACTACCTACCCATCCCTCCACAGTCCCTCAGTCACTACCAACCCATCCCTCCACAGTCCCTCAATTACTACCTACCCATCCCTCCACAGTCCCTCAATCACTACCTATCCATCCCTCCACAGTCCCTCAATCACTACCTACCTGTCCCTCCACAGTCCCTCAATCACTACCTACCCATCCCTCCATAGTCCCTCAATCACTACCTACTCATCCCTCCACAGTCCCTCAATCACTACCTACCCAACCCTCCACAGTCCCTCAATTACTACCTACCAATCCCTCCACATTCCCTTAATCACTACCTACCCATCCCTCCACAGTCCCTCAATCACTACCCACCCATCCCTCCACAGTCCCTCAATCACTACCTACCCATCCCTCCACAGTCCCTCAATCACTACCTACCCAACCCTCCACAGTCCCTCAATCACTACCTATCCATCCCTCCACAGTCCCTCAATCACTACCTACCCATCCCTGCACAGTCCTTTAATCACTAACTACCCATCCCTCCACAGTCCCTCAATTATTACCTACCCTTCCCTCCACAGTCCCTCAATCACTACCGACCCATCCCTCCACAGTCCCTCAATCACTACCGACCCATCCCTCCACAATCCCTCAATGACTACCTACCCATCCCTCCACAATCCCTCAATTACTACCGACACATCCCTCCACAGTCCCTCAATCACTACTGACCCATCCCTCCACAATCCCTCAATCACTACCCAACCATCCCTCCACAATCCCTCAATCACTACCTACCCATCCCTCCACAGTCCCTCAATCACTATCCAGCCATTCCTCCACAATCCCTCCATCACTACCTACCAATTCCTCCACAGACCGTCCATCCCTACCTACCCATCCCTCCACAGTCCCTCAATCACTACCGTCTCATCCCTCCACAGTCCCTCAATCACTACCTAACCATATCTCCGCAGTCCCTCAATCACTACCGATGCATCCCTCCACAATCCCTGAAACACTACCTACCCATCCCTCCACAGTCCCTTAGTCACTACCAACCCATCCCTCTACAGTCCCTCAATCACTACCTATCCATCCCTCCACAGTTCCTCAATCACTACCTACCCATCCCTCCACAGTCCCTCAATCACCAACTACTCATCCCTGCACAGTCCCTCAATCACTACCTACCATCCCTCCACAGTCCCTCAATCACTACCTACCCATCCCTCCACAGTCCCTCAATCACTACCTACTCATCCCTCCACAATCCCTCAATCACTACCTACCCATCCCTCCACAGTCCGTCAATCACTACCTACTCATCCTTCCACAGTCCCTCAATCGCTACCTACCCATCCCTCCACAGTCCCTCAATCACTATCTACCCATCCCTCCACAGTCCCTCAATCACTACCTACCCATCCCTCCACAGTGAGTGGAAAGTGATTGAAGGAGGGAGTGAGGGAGGGAATGAAGGAGTGAGGGAGGGAATGAGGTGTCAGAGAGTGAAGGAGGGAGCGAGGGAGGGAGTGAGTGAGGGGAGAAGGACTGAGGGGAGAGGGAGTGAAGGAGGGAGTCACAGAGGGAGGAGTGAGGGAGGTAATTAAGAGAGATTGAAGGAGGGAGTGAGGGAGGGAGTGAGGAAGTGAGTGAGGGAGGGAATGAGGGTGTGAGTGAGGGTGTGAGTAGGGAGTGAAGGAGGGAATGAGGGAGTGAGTGTGGGAGTGAGTGAGTGAAGGAGGGAGTGAGGGAGGCAGTGATTGAGGGAGTGATTGAGGAAGGGATTGAGGGAGGGAATGAGGGAGGGAGTGAGGGGCGAGGGAGTGAGGGGAGAGGGAGTGAGGGAGGGAGTGAGGGGAGGGGGCATGAGCGAGGGTGTGAGTGGAGAGGCAGTGAGGGGAGAGGGAGTGAGGCAGGTAGTGAGGGGATAGGGAGTGAGGGGAGAGGGAGTGAGGGAGGGAGTAAGTGAGGGAGTGAGTGAGGGAGTGAGGGGAGGGGGAGTGAGGGGAGAGGGAGTGAGGGGAGAGGGAGTGAGTGAGGGTGTGAGGGGAGATGGAGTGAAGGAGGGAGTGAGGGGAGGGGTAGTGAGTGAGGGAGTGAGGGGAGAGTGAGTGAGGGGAGAGGGAGTGAGGGGAGGGGGAGTGAGGGGAGAGGGAGTGAGGGGAGGGGAATGAGGGGAGAGGGAGTGAGGGGAGAGGGAGTGAGGGAGGGAATGAGGGGACAGGGAGTGAGGGGACAGGGAGTGAGGGGACAGGGAGTGAGTGAGGGAGTGAGGGGAGGGGTAGTGAGGGGAGAGGGAGTGAGGGGAGGGGTAGTGAGGGGAGAGGGAGTGAGGGGAGGGGAATGAGGGGAGATGGAGTGAGGGGAGAGGGAGTGAGGGAGGGAATGAGGGGACAGGGAGTGAGGGGACAGGGATTGAGGGAGGGAGTGAGTGAGGGAGTGAGGGGAGGGCGAGTGAGGGGAGAGGGAGTGAGGGGAGAGGGAGTGAGTGAGAGTGTGAGGGGAGAGGGAGTGAGTGAGGGAGTGAGGGGAGAGGGAGTGAGTGAGGGGAGGGGGAGTGAGGGCGCGTGGCGGAGGGATGTACCTGTTCTTACAGACTGCCAGCCCAGTGAGAAGGGGCTGCGGACCTGGAGGCTGTAGTGTGTGATGGGGCTGTGGTTGTTGAGGCCGGGGCTCCAGGACAGTGTTGCTGTGTGACTGGAGATCTCCTCCACAATCACCACACCCGGGGCTCCTGGGGGACCTGCAGACAACATCAGGCCTTAACAAATCGGCTGGTGACCACATGTTACTCAAGAGGCAACTAGAAAGGGGTCATTGAGAAGGATATACCCTCAACAGTGTGAGTGTGTGGGTATGAGAGTGTGAGTGTGAGAG